>NC_079223.1:38020705-38320705 GCF_029633865.1 Lampris incognitus
TTAAGATTTCCCTTCACTGGAACTAAGGGGAGACCAACCCCTGAAAAACAACCGCACCAACCTCCACCAAACTTTACAGTTGGCACAATGCAGCCAGGCAGGTAACGTTCTCCTGGCATCCGCCAAACCCAGACTTGTCCACCACACTGCCAGACAGAGAAGTGTGATTTGTTACTCCACAGAACACGTTTCCACTGCTCCAGAGTCCAGTGGCAGCATGCTTTACACCACTCCATCCGACGCTTGGCATTGTGCTTGGTGATGTAAGGCTTGCATGCAGCTGCTCGGCCACAGAAACCCATTCTATGACGCTCCCGGCACACAGTTTTTGTGCTGATGTTAATGCCAGACCAAGTTTGGAACACTGCAGTTATTGAGTCAACAGCGCGTTAGCCACTTTTACGCACTATACGCCTCAGCACTCATTGACCCCGCTGTGTGACTTTACGTGGTCTGCCACTTCGTGACTGGGTTGCTGTTGTTCCTAAATGCTTCCACTTTTCAATAATACCACTTACAGGTTGACCATGGAATATCTAGCAGGGAAGAAATTTCACGAACTGACTTATTGCGAGGTGGTATCTGATGAGAGTACCACGCTTGAATTCACTGAGCTCTTCAGAACGACCCATTCTTTCACAAATGTTTGTAAATGCAGACTGCATGGCTAGCTGCTTGATTTTATACACCTGTGGCAATGGGTCTGAATTAAACACCTGAATTCAATGATTAAGAGCTGTGTCCCAATACTTTTGTACATATAGTATATATATAAATCTCCCTCTCACCCTTTTTTGGGTGTGGTGTGTGTTCCTTAAGCTCGGGTCCTCTACTAGAGGCCTGGGAGTTTCAGGGTTCTGCGCAGTATCTTAGCTGTTCCTAGGATCACACTGTTCTGGACAGAGACCTCAAGTGTTGTTCCTGGAATCTTCTGGAGCCACTCTCCCAGTTTTGGGGGGGGGGGGTCACAGCCCCTAGTGCGCCTATTCTCAATGGGACTACTGTAGATTTCACCTTCCAAATCCAATCTAGTTCTTCCCTCAGCCCTTGGTATTTCTCTAGTGTCTCATGCTTGTTCTTCCTGATGTTGCCGTCGCTCGGGATTGCTACATCGATCACTACTGCTGTCTTCTGTTCCTTGTCGACCACCACAATGCCTGGTTGGTTACTCAGCACCTGCTTGTCAGTCTGGAACTTGAGGTCCCACAGGATCTTAGCTCTGCAATTCTCAACCACCTTTGGCGGCTCTCCCATTTGATCTTCCATGATACCTCCTCTTCGTCTTCCTCCCCACTCTCTGTCTTCTGCTGCCTGAGGTACTCACTCAGTAGTTCATCCTGGGGGGTCCTCTTTCTGATGTAATCATGGATGTTCCTTGTTTCATCCTGGATAATGGCCCTGTCACTCACTAACCCTCTGCCACCATATTTTCACTTACCGTAGAGTCTCAAGCTACTGGACTTCGGGTGGAACCCTCCATGCATTGTGAGTTTCCGTGTCCTGATATCTGTGGCCTTTATCTCCTCTTTTAGCCAGCTTATTATTCCAGCTGGATATTTGATGACTGGTAGGGCATACAGTACATCTGGAAAGTATTCACACCCCTTCACTTTCCCCACATTTTGTTATGTTACAGCCTTATTCCAAAATGGATTAAATTCCTTTTTTTCCCTCATCAATCTACACACAATGCCCCATAATGACAAAGTGAAAAAGGTTTTGTAGAAAGTTTTGCAAATTTATTAAAAATAAAAAACTGAAATATTGCATGTACATAAGTATTCACACCCTTTAATATGACACTCAAAATTGAGCTCAGGTTCATCCTGTTTCCACTGATCATCCTTGAGATGTTTCTACATCTTGATTGGAGTCCACCCGTAGTAAATGCAATGGATTGGACATGATTTGGAAAGGCACACACCTGTCTATATAAGGTCCCACACACCTGTCTATATAAGTTCCCAATGTTGACGGTGCATATCAGAGCAGAAACCAAGCCATGAAGTCAAAGGAATTGTCTGTGGACCTCCGAGACAGGATTGTATCGAGGCACAGATCTGGGGAAGGGTACAAAAAATTTCTACTGCATTGAAGGTCCCGAAGAGCACAGTGGTCTCCATCATTCGTAAATGGAAGAAGTTTGGATCCAACAGGACTCTACTTAGAGCTAGCCGCCCAGCCAAACTGAGCAATCGGGGGAGAAGGGCCTTGGTCAGGGAGGTGACCAAGAACCCGATGGTCACTCTGACAGAGCTCCAGCGTTCCTCTGTGGAGATGGGAGAACCTTCCAGAAGGACAACCATCTCTGCAGCACTCCACTAATCAGGCCTTTATAGTAGAGTGGCCAGACGGAAGCCTCTGTTCAGTAAAAGGCACACGACAGCTCGCTTGGAGTTTGCCAGAAAGCACCTAAAGGACTCTCAGACCATGAGAAACAAGATTCTCTGGTCTGATGAAACCAAGATTGAACTCTTTGGCCTGAATGCCAAACGTCACGTTGTAATGTGAAGCTGGTGTAGGTGGAGAAGGCCGGCAGCATTAGCAGGGGCTTCGGGATAGCTGGTTAGCTCAGAGAGTCGACAGACAACAAAGTGGGATTTCCACACGGCAACTTTATTCTACAGTACTTAACATCGACCATACAATGCCAGGTCTCTACGGCACTACATTCACTAATCATACATGAGCAGTGGAACATAGATAGCATAACCTGCACCAACTCGTTACTGATGGGAGTCCTCTTTGTGGATGTCGGTCGGAGCATGTAACATGGTGGCTCTGCGTGTACAACTCTCAGCTCTTAGTACAACACACCAAAACAAAAGGAGGAACCACCTTGTGGCGCTATTCAGTATTGCAGTAATACCACATTTACCAGACTCTGGCTGTTACAACGTCTGGAGGAAACCAGGCACCTCTCATCACCTTGCTAATACCATCCCTACAGTGAAGCATGGTGGTGGCAGCATCATGCAGTGGGGATGTTTTTCAGCGGCAGGAACTGGGAGACTAGTCAGGATCGAGGCAAAGATGAATGGAGCAAAGTACAGAGAGATCCTTGATGAAAACCTGCTCCAGAGCGCTCAGGACCTCAGACTGGGGCGAAGGTTTACCTTTCAACACGACAACGACCCTAAGCACACAGCCAAGACAACGAAGGAGTGGCTTCGGGACAAGTCTGTTTATGTCCTTGAGTGGCCCAGCCAGAGCCCAGACTTGAACCCCATTGAACATCTCTGGAAAGACCTGAAAATAGCTGTGCAGCGACGCTCCCCATCTAACCTTACAGAGCTCGAGAGGATCTGCAGAGAAGAATGGGAGAAATACCCCAAATATAGGTGTGCCAAGCTTGTAGCTTCATACCCAAGAAGACTCGAGGCTGTAATCACTGCCAAGGGTGCCTCAACCAAGTACTGAGTAAAGGGTGTGAATACTTATGTACATGCAATATTTCAGTTTTTTATTTTTAATACATTTGCAAAAATTTCTACAAAATCTTTTTCGTTTTATCATTATGGGGTATTGTATGTAGATTGATAGAAAAAAAGGAATTTAATCCATTTTGGAATAAGGCTGTACAAAATGTGGGGAAAGTAAAGGGGTGTGAATAATGTAGAGAATTCGGGGGACAACGCTACCACAGGAGCTGCCGCGGTCGGGAAGCGAACCCGTATCGCCCGCACCGCAGGAGACATCGCTAACCGCTCGACTAAAGGGTCAGACTCTCGAGCCAGCGGCCAGCGTGTCTACTTATCCATGCACGTTACAATACTTTCCGGATGCACTGTATGCGTTGATGGCTTGAATCTTATTCTTCCCACTGAGCTGGCTCCTCAGGACCTGCCTCACTCTCTGGAGGTATTTGGCTGTAGCTCACTTCCTTGCTGCATCCTCATGGTTTCCATTTGACTGTGGACTACCCAGGTATTTGTAACTGACCTGTATGTCTGTTATCATGCCATCTGGTAATTCAACCCCTTCAGTGCTCACCACCTATCCTCTTTTTGCCACCATTCGACCGACCGCACTTTTCCAGTCCGAATGACACCAGGACGCCATCACTGTAGATCCTGAGGAGGTGGATTGCAAGTCAATAGGGTTAATACTCCTGTCTGTGCCCCTGACCAAGGCATGGCAAGATGAAGTGGAGCTGGTCCCTGGGCGCTGCACGGCGGCTGCCCACTACCGCTAGCTACACAGCTAGGATGGGTTAAATGCAGAGCGTAATTTCTTTACGGGGCTCAATAACGCATCTCTCAAATCTCTCATTTGAATAAAAATACTCGAATGATTATTTAACTTCTTCATCACATTAAAACAGTGCTATAACCAACCACAGCTGTTTAGTGATAGCCTTCGAGACAAATTAAAAGGAAAACACAGTTGATTTATTCAAAAAAGCACAGTATTTGTTTGCACATTGAAGTTACATGTCACGTTTTGAAGCTCAGAATCTAAGAACTGTACTCAGACAGGACCTTGAAAGTCTGAGTCATCTGGTGCTGTACAACATGATCTCAAACACAAAACAAAATGCAACAGGTTATTTTATTGCCCGCTGCGGGATTCGATATGTGGTGAATTGCAACACAAGGTGACATCGCTAACCACTCGGCTAAAGAGTCAGATCCGTCAACTGGGGACTAACGTGTCTTATTACTAGTTTACAGTCGTCACCCTCCCCGGAAGCATGTCCTCGCGCTTTGTTATTTCCGCGCTCCGAAGAGACTTCTGAGAATCTGCACACTTCCGGATCCCACCGCTGCCACCAATGTAACCGAGGGTTTGTAGATGTCGCCTATACTGTATGAAACTATAAAATAACAAATACGGAGGTTCCACTTTCACACGAGGACCACTTTATTTGGATTCTTCCCCCAACAGAACTCCACAGCAACAACGCTGCGTACAGCACTTCCGCTCTCTCTTCAGCCTTCAAAATAAGAGCTCAAGGCATATACTGTGGCAACAGCTTATAACAGGAACTTAAAATCACTGACAGGCTAAGTCCAGAAAAATAGGTTACAAAAACAAAAAAAATCAACAACACACCACTAATTCAAACAGCCATTTCTAACGACTGTCTTTCTTTGTATGCCCCCTGGCGTTTCGGGGACTACTGCAACGAACAACGCATTGAACATAAACGTCTCTGTGCATGCTCGTAGCTCACGCGACATCTGCGGAGGCCTACACCGTGGTGTCTGCGCGGGCATCAGCAAAGCTTGAAGCATAAACAGCACAAACAAACCTTAAACCAGCGCTCACATGATCCACGCAAAGCGTCAGTGCCAACGTCAGGTTGGGTGCGACCCCTTCACATGATCAGCGTCAGAGCCAGGAGCGGTGGTGGTCATCACACTCGAAGTTTTTAAATAACATGATCCAGGGAAGAATGGAGTAGAGTTCAATTCCGGACTACAGCCGCGATCAACCACATCGCCTAATAGCACGGCCGTAAAAGTGACTATAGCCTGGCTGGCTGCACACGAAAATGTAATTGTTTAAAACCGTCAACCAACCTGGTAGTGCCATCTGTAAACTGACGTCATCCCATGCCATGGCCTTTTTAGCCAGATCTTGGTATGAATTAAGCGTCATGTTAAATAATTTGGGATACCCCAACGCACAGAACAAGTTTCTCCTCCAGTATTTCTTTAGTTTCGCGGCTATGCTATCGAACTATGCTGTGATTGGTTGTGCGTCGCGAAGGTCAAAGTTCAGCGCCAGGTTGCCCCCCCCCCCCAGCGTCTGCTCCCAGGGCACAGAATGCCGAGGGCGGCGGCTCTGAAAGGGCTAACTGCAAATTAAGAAAGGAAGCTGTAGGGGCTGGAAGTGAAAGAGAAGAATTTGTTCGTTTTTATGAGGAGCACAAGTTTACGATCCCCGCTCTTATTGAAGACTGAACGCAATGCCTAACAATCTTCATCTGTTCTTATCAGCGGCAGTTTTCCCATTGTATTGTAATCTATGGAGATTTGATTTTCATTACATTCTAGCCTCATCACAGAGAGGTGAATCAGTTCGTCTGGAGAGAAATGTTGAGAGAAACGTTTCATCACTCATCTAAGTGACCTGTGGTGAAACGTTTCTCTCAATAAACGTTGTGTCCAGATGAACTGATTCACCTCTCTGTGGTTTCCTTATCTGGATCACTGAGCATGCATAAAAGACATTCTAGCCTCATATAAAAGCTAATAGGGTGTTAAAAGGACTGAGTTGAGTGCCTATTGAACTGGTACCTGAACGTTCAAATGCACGCATGCTCTTTGGGGTGAGGGGTGGTGCTCTGGGTCAGCAGAGCAGGCATCATTGTCACCTCCCCCACCCCTCCATCCCCCCACACACAGAGGGAACACATGGCCCAACAACCCCCCAACAGACCCACTCACCACAGGGAGAAAGCTCACCCACCAGCCAGACAGCCTGACACCCAGATGGTGGCTCGCTCTCTCTCTCTCTCTCTCTCTCTCTCTCTCTCTCTCTCTCTCTCTCTCTCTCTCTCTCTCTCTCTCTCTCTCTCTCTCTCTCTCTCTCTCTCTCTCTCTCTCTCTCTCGTTTGATAAAGTGAGTTGATTATATCATAAACCCTAACCCCTCCAGGTATGTTTCTCTGAAGGTTTTTGTTTCAAATGAAACACAGACTCTGTGATGATTTGCCCTTGGTAGATAATGAAGACTCATCTGACTATTAAACACTGCTCTACTCTGCTCTACGCTACTATGTGGCTCACACACACACACACACACACACACACACACACGCTGAGTAGGAATAAAAGGGGGTGGTGTTTCGCCCGTTTACAGTAATGTTGACATTCTACATTTCTGTGCTACATTTTATTTGGTGGGGGGGGCACATTTTACGGAAAATCTTACTCTACCTTTCTTGTGAAATGTAAACAAAGCAGCACTTGCGTACGTAAACATGGATGCATACAATTACCTGCAAAAACAAACACAAACACATATTACTGCAACGGATAATTGTTTGTGTTTGTTTTTGCACCAAAATAGAAAGTCCTGATGGTAGAATATAAACACACATCTCCCTAAAACTCAATCCATACAACTGAGCACCCTGCCTCCATATAAGCAGTCACTTTTGACCTTACCATCCTTGCAAATGGCTTATACGAGTTTCTCTGTTATTTTATATCTGAGTAAACAACCTACCCCGTCTAGACATACTGGAAGTTGTGATTGTTGTGAGAGCCCTAATGCTCACTATTCTGGACATCAAATAAAATCCATATCTTGCACGTATTTGACCACAAACCACGTTTTGGGCGCGTGTGATTTTTATCATCTGCAAAATATTCAAATAACATCATGTGAATTCACGTGGAAATAGAAATACAGCGGGGGTGAGTAAACACGCCTTTGCCAATGTTTGATTCACTTTTCCAATCCTCTTCTTCAGTGTTTGTGTTTCCACAGGATTTGGTTTCTCTCTATGTGGTCGATCAGAGGTTGCACTCGGGCCTCTGTCGTGCCGTACGTGAATGAATTCCTTTGTTTTTCTCTGAAAAACGTTCCCACCCTCCTGCTCTCCATAGCCAGGTTAATGTTTACAGTTTTATTGATTAGGCTTTTCTGAGTAATGTTCCACAAACAACTGATCAGTGGCATTAGCACATCAAACCCTGCGAGCGACCGTGGCCCTGCATGAGAACAGCTTGGCTCCGCCATCTGAAAGCAAAACAGCGAGCCCAAAGGTGTCGCGTTTTCACGCCATCTTTGATGTATGCCTGTCTTCGGTTGAACCCCGGGTCAACCTTACTTGCTCTTTTCCCTCCCATTACTTCACTGTTCTTCCCTTGCTTCATTCCTTGGAATACCCCTCCTCTCCATGTCCCCACTGACTTTTTTTTGGTTTTTTGTCCGTCTTTAGTATGTTCTCTCAAGGATGGAAAATGCGCTTCGCACCCTTCCAAAAACAAGCACGGGAAACTGCATTTGGGAAGGGGTGTGAAACTTAAACCGGCCCCCTCCTCCGCTCCTTATTCAATGCTCTGAGGGCAGGGGTCACCAATCCACCATTCCTCAACCTCTCACCACTCTGACAGCACCGTATTGACTCTCAAGCCCATTGTGGACTTTGCAAATAATCATGGCAATATCAGAAATATAAATCGCCCAGTTATACCCCTACGACGATGTGACAGGGGACCGGCAAATGGAGGGAAATATCAATATCCATTAACTTTTTAATGAGCAAAAACAAAGACGGATGCAAGGTTTATACACATAACAATAGTAGTCCCTCCCCTATGGCCCCCCTTACCTCCACACTCACTACCCCCCTACCCCTTTTTCTCCCCCCTCCTGCCTTCAGCCCCCCAGCATTTCTCTCTCTCTCTCTCTCTCTCTCTCTCTCTCTCTCTCTCTCTCTCTCTCTCTCTCTCTCTCTCTCTCTCTCTCTCTCTCTCTCTCTCTCTCTCTCTCTCTCTCTCTCTCTTTCTTTCTCTCTCTCTTTCTCACTCTCTCGGCTTGGTGTGAAGGATCATGTGCCGTGCCTAGCGTGGCCAGTTGTTTGTTGTCACTGTGAATTACGGTGACACACTAGAGGAGTGACAGCTCGTGCTGTGTTGGACATGCAGGGCTGAGAACTGGGGTTGGGGGGGTGGTGGTGGTGGTGGTGGGGGTGGTGGGGAGTGCTGTGCACATATCTCTCACAACCTTAACCATGAGGCTTGCCAGGGAAGAGACAGGGGAGAGGTGTTCAATGGGAACATCGCAGTGTTCAGAGATTACTTTACAAGGTGTGGCTCCTTGACTTTCACTGTTTCACCGGCCACAGTAATTGCAATTTGAGATTTTCCCACAGTGCTGCACTGTGTGGCTGTATTTGCACACTTGAAATACATAGGATTTTAGTTTATCCACACAAGGCCAAAATGTTTTCCTTTGTAGGGGAAGTTTTTGTGTCTCGTATGGGTGTCTGTGTGTTGTGTGTGTGCGAGTGTGCGTGTGCATATGGGTTGGATGTTATGCAGGTTTGGAATCTATTTTCAATTGCACTAAAAGACTGACAGTGATTCAAACTAAAGTAAATTAATCTAAACTAGACTTAAATCATACACTACTGAACTTAAACTCACTGCTGTCTGTCTCTCGCTGCTGTCTGTCTTTCCTGCGCTCACTTGTTATTTGCCACATGTACCTTCCAACACAAACCACATCTACAATCTCAAAATACGTGGGATTAAATCTTGGTTTCTTGGAAAAATGCTTGTGCAGCCACAAATATCTAGATTGGTCTGTTTCCTTGCTCAACATTTCCAACGTACGTTTGATCATGATTGATGGAATATGCACAAAGGGGGCACCCAGACTGCTAACCACTTTGAAAAGGCAGTGCAGTACTTGGCTTGATTAATTTATTTGTATAGTGGATGGATGAAGGATACTTAAATCCCCACATGTTCAGACTTTAATGTTTGTTTTATGAGCAAATAATCATAAAGACTTTACCAGCAATTGTCGGAATAATCTTTCTATAAAGGTGTGTTCAGTTCCACAGCATGCTTCTGCTGCATATTACTACAGGTCAGCAAATGTTTTCATGCTTAATTAACGTGTGTGCAAATGCTGGGATTATCTGAGAGACCATTTCAAATAGACACAAAAGAATTAAAATGCTATGCTAATGCCCAGGAAGATTGCTGTGCCATACCCAGGACCAATTTCCAAAGATTTTGTGCCGTGGCACCCCTCACACTAAATATGATCCCAGTAAATCCAGGCCCGGTTCCAGAACAAATTGACTCTGAAATTAGTAGGGGTGCACTAGTAGCTATAGTGTGGGCTGGCAACAGCACTGAAAAACAGTGTAGGTGTTACAAAACAAATGCCTTACCCCACTGTATAGATGGGTTGGGCATTTATTTAGACACACCTATGTAGCGCGAATTCAGGGAGCAGGCGGTATCGAACCTGAGTTCCCCGCACCACGGGCGACAGCGCTAACCAGGCAACTAAAGGGTCGGACCTGTTAGCCAACAGGCTAGTGAGTCGACACATCCATGTCGTACATTGTTACACCTGCACAGGCTCTTCTTTACCGAGGACGCCTGGCACTTGTTGATGTTGCTGGGTAAGGAGTCAAGCGGCAGGAGTGAGCCAAATTTGAGATGGCTAGGCTAACTTTGGCCAGAGTCTTTTTAACCACTCTGCTGCTGCTGGTAACGTTACTGTTGTCTGCAGCTGTGGAGGCAGTGTTGCTGGTGTTATATTTCAGCCTCCCCAACCATTTTTGGATATCCATGTTACAAACTAGTACACTGACGTTGTCCAGCTGCAGTTAGAGACACCGATGCAATCACAGACCTGCACAATTTCGATCACGGTCTTGCTGACTAACAAAGATTAGACTAACCATCATACACGCACTCAGCAAGAGTTCCCACTCACCACTCACCATAAATAATTGCACATTTATTATTCAAATTCACCTACTACAGTAATGTCCATGCCTTGTAACATGTTTAGTAATGTTTCTGGTGTTAGTTTTAATGTTTATTCTGGCCACAGGGGGGCGCTCTAGGGGGCGCTCTAAATTAAGTGTTAAACCCGGAAGTAGGAGAGGAAGAGAGGAGTGTCAGTATGCCGTGGCTGGTGGATACACCAGCCGATGTACCGTTGCCGTTATACACATGTTTCACTAAAGATTCCAAAACGCAGCTTCATGGTATTTGAGTTATTATTTCAAAACTTTACAACTACTACTACTACTTTCGGCTGCTCCCGTTAGGGGTCGCCACAGCGGATCATCCGTTTCCATTTCTTCCTGGCATCCTTCTCCCAGTATACACAGCTTCTCTCCTCCACACATGTCCAAGCCATCTCAATCTTGCCTCTCTTGCTTTGTCTCCAAACCGTCCAACCTGAGCGGTCCCTCTAATATACTCGTTCCTAATCCTGTCCTTCTTCGTTACTCCCAGTGAAAATCTTAGCATCTTCAACTCTGCCACCTCCAGCTCCGCCTCCTGTCTTTTCGTCAGTGCCACTGTCTCCAAACCATATAACATAGCTGGTCTCACAGCCATCTTGTAAACCTTCCCTTTAACTCTTGCTGGTACCCTTCTGTGACAAATCACTCCTGACACTCTTCTCCACCCACTCCACCCTGCCTGCACTCTCTTCTTCACCTTTCTACTGCACTCCCCGTTACTTTGGGCAGTTGAACCCAAGTATTTAAACTCATACGCCTTTGTCACCTCCACGCCTCACATCCTGACCATTCCACTGTCCTCCCTCTCATTCACGCATAGGTATTCCGTCTTGCTCCTACTGACTTTCATTCCTCTTCTCTCCAGTGCATACCTCCACCTCTCCAGGCTCTCCTCAACCTGCACCCTACCCTCACTACAGATCACAATGTCATCCGCGAACATCATCGTCCACGGAGACTCCTGCCTGATCTCGTCCATCAACCTGTCCATCACCATTGCAAACAAAAAAGGGCTCAGAGCTGATCCTTGATGTAATCCAACCTCCACCTTGAACCCATCTGTCATTCCAACCACACACCTCACCATTGTCACACTTCCCTCATACATATCCTACACCAATCCTACATATTTCTCTGGAACTCCCAACTTCCTCATACAATACCACACCTCCTCTCTCGGCACCCTGTCGTATGCTTTCTCTAAATCTATAAAGACAAAATGCAACTCTTTCTGATCTTCTCTAAACTTCTCAGTCAACATTCTCAAAGCAAACATCACATCTATGGTGCTCTTTTGTGGCATGAAACCATACTGCTGCTTGCTAATCATCATCTCTCCTCTTAACCTAGCTTCTATTACTCTTTCTCATATTTTCATGCTGTGGCTGATCAACTTTATACCTCTGTAGTTGCTACAGTTCTGCACATCTCCTTTGTTCTTGAAAATCGGCACCAGTATGCTTCTTCTCCACTCCTCAGGCATCCTCTCACTTTCCAAGATTGTGTTAAACAATCTAGTTAAAAACCCCACTGCCATCTCTCCTAAACATCTCCATGCCTATTCAAAATATTATTCAAATTCAACTGAGGGTGTAAAATATTAAACTGTGGGTGCAATGCAAGCACCCTTGTAGAACCATGCCTGGTAAACTCACAATATTTTAGTTTGGTGTGAAAGGGGTATTAAAAAGTACTTGACTCCAATGCTGGTTATTTCATAGAAATTATGATAAGAGGATTTAATATGTCTTGCTTTGCACCATTCAGGTTTTCAGGCAAAGGCATGGCTGCAGGAAAAGGGTGGGACAGAGAAAATTGTATATGTTGAGAGATAAGCTTTTCATGAGATGTCATTGCTTAACAGAGCAATTAAGAATTGCAACTGCAGAACACAGTGTTAAACAACAGTGCTCTGGCACGCAGTAACCTGAAGATCTGCACTGAGCCAACCTGCTCACAGGCACAGGTCTGTTACTGGGCAGAGTTAAGAGCTACAAACAGCTGAAAAAAAACAGATCGCATATGCACATGCCACCAAAATACTAATACAAACATGGAGGACATCTGCTTGTACTTTTGCTATTTGTGTTTAGAAGATTGAGGTAAACGTCATTGGTGGGCGACAGTTAATGATTAAGATGTTGTCTTGCGGCCTTGAGATGTTAGTACGTTTTATTTCTCTATCTTCCCCTCTTTCTATTCGCTCTCTTTCTCTTTCCCTCTTTGGATGTAGTGCAGAAGCAGCTTGTGGGGTCAAAGGTTAGGGCCCTGGTGAGAAGGTTACTCCTCTGGAGACAGTTCTGCTCAAATTAGGCTTCAATTTGCGTTCACGGTCAAAATAGTTAACCCCAGCTCACCTCTTCGTCTCTTAAGAAAACATATGCTTTGCCTCAATGCCTCAATCTAATTTTTAACACAATCTGTCAGGCACACAAGGGCAAACATGTTCTTTCAAGGAGAAATGCTCACAGATATCTAAAAATCTCCCAGATAAGGATCTGTGCTCTTCTACCCTTATTGGCACATGGATTTAAGAAAAAAAAAACAGAACATGGCATGCCCACCGTCATATTTTCATGGGGCTGTAACTTGTTAAATTCTGTCAACTGTGATCAAAGAAAAAATCACCCACAGCAGTAGCCATGGAAGACGGCCTTCATCCTTCATCCATTAGTGCTGCAATGGCTGTTGTATCATATTCTTTTGTAAAGAAAGAGTAGACAGTGCAACAGAAGTTAACTATTGTCTGGGGGTTCAGGAATCTGGGAGATTAACCACGGGTACATCTGGACAATTGATAGATGCAAGTAACAAAACATCTAAATGGTACCATGGGACCTGTTTACTGTTCCCATAATTTACTGTTCCTTGAGCTGTAGCCACCGAGCATACCAGTGAGTTGGGAAACTGAGATACAATAAATAGAGTTAATTGTGGGAGCAGGGAATGGAAAACAACACAGAGCCAAGGTCAAGTCTATAACTACCAGTCTATGGAGTGATTTAGGTGTTCCAGACAGGGGGCTTGTCCAACCAGGGGTCCACAGCCTGGGTTTGGATGTCTTAGGTAGAGGTGTTGAGGGCCATGGTGTTAATGACTTGCTGATGACATCAGGACACCGAGCAGAGTTTTTGCTTGGCCCCTGAGGTTAAAGGTCAGATGGCCCATTCAGTGAACTTGTGATTTATTCCCTGGGCCTCACTTGCTCTATAAACACAATGAAAGCTGTATATATGCTGGGAATGCAGGGCTCCCTGTGAGGTGGGCCCCTCCAGAGGCATTCTGGTATACTTCTGCAGGACTCTGGCCCTCATTTTACTGCTGACCTCAGAATTTTTTTTCTTTTTTCTAAAGATCGGCCACTCAGGATATGGACTAGCTGCTCTCAAAACGCAGTGAAAGTTTTGCATAGACTAGGCTTCCTTAAAACAAATACAGACCACAAAGATGCCCTATAAAACAACATCAGTCTACCTCATAACCACCCCATAGTGCTTCTGGGAAGACCACTGGACGATACTAGCAATACTAGCACATCCTGTGAGTCATCATTCAGAGCTGTTGCTGGGTTGGGCGAGCAACACAATACTGTCCACAATGTAATGTTTAACCTCACTTCCTGCTACCCCAGATGAAACAAGCCAAGGGATCGCTAAAGTCAGCGCTAATGGCTAACTGTCACCAACAACATGGAAACATGGCCAGGCTCTTATCACTACTGCTAATGTGTAGAGCCCTGAGTCAATTTCAGCTAATGAGTCTATGGGAGTGCAATGACGTAGGTCTTATACAAGGAATGAGCAAAATTTACTTAAACGGATAGAGAATGTGATCACAGAAGGTTGAATCAGTTCATCTGGATACAACGTTTATTGAAAGATATGTTTCATCATTTCATATGGGAATGTTTTCAATCACAGCATTGTAAGATGGTGACAGATGTACTCTTCGGATTGCAATCATTCCCAAATCTTCTGTGAATAGTACACATGGTCACTGTAACTCTAGTTAATGGTCACGCCCATATGTGCATATGAAACTGGTCGTTGGTTTTGGTCGTTATGCAACTGTATTGTTTATAAGGGTGGGGATACCTGCAGTCAGTTTAGACTGAAGAGGCCACTTAGATGGTAAATGGTAAATGGACTGCATTTTATGTAGCACTTTTCTAGCCTACCGACCACTCAAAGTGCTTTAAAATGCATGCCTCACATTCAGCCATTCATACACTGATGGTGGAGGCTGCCATGCAAGGCACGAACCTGCTCATCAGGAGCAGTTAGGGGTTCAGTGTCTTGCTCAAGGACACTTTGACACGCTCTCTGCAGGAGCCAGGATCAAACCCGTGACCGTCTGATTACTAGACGACCCGCTCGACCTCCTGAGCCATGCCGCCTTCATAGGTGAGCGATGAAGCGTATCTGTCAATAAACGTTGTGTCCAGATGAACTGATTCAACCTTCTTTGATTTTCTTACCTGGATTATTGAGCGACAGATAGAGAATGTGATGTACATACATGCATGGGTTGGTGGCTTTTAATCTTGAGAGCCCACAAGAAAAGTTTCAGGCATGTTTGACCATCAATAAAAAAGTTGTGAGCATTTTTGTATTGCTGTTCTAATGCCACTGGGGGGAGCGATGCATGGCCATCATGCAGGCTCAAAGCTAAGAAACTCCACCGGTGTCACTCTTCAATACAGACGGGGCAAAACATGTAAGCCAAAAGAAACTTCTGCAGACAAGATGGCGGAAAGTAACTTGGAAGGCAGCAGGCACAAATTAGATTAAGGGTGTCCTTTAGCATAGGAAAATGGTTTAACAGTAGTTGATGTAATGGTCTACGATCCCAAATGCCTGAAGTCTTACTCACCATGTGTCGCTTTGTGACGTCAGAGCATTTACACGGGCAAGCCGGGGGGATTTCTCTGAGTGGTTAAAATAGTTTCAATGGCGGCATTCATGAAATTGTCCATGATGAAGGAATTCTGCTTAAAAAACCTACTTTTGGAGAGAGATATCTCAGCTGTATGAGCTCTTTCTTTTCAATCATTCACACGAATCATTAGTTTATAATTATTGTCATAAGTGTACTTTTGTCATGCATCTACGTTTCCTTGAGGTGTGAAGGGGGAAATATTGAGCTGCCATTCTTTACTCTTAAAAGGGTTGTCAGATTGGTGAATGGCCCACCAAACTTTAACAGGCTAGGGCTGAAGTCTTGTCTTGCAATGCATGAGTCATACCCAGAATGATTGAAGTGACCTGTTCTCAGAAGCCAGTGAACTGTGCAATGTGTGTGTGTGTGTGTGTGTGTGTGTGAGACAGAGAGAGAGACAGTGTGCGTATGTATACATTCATATGTATTGTGTGACTGTGGAAATATAGCTTGAAAAAGAAGAGCGAAAAGGAAAGTGTGCAAGAGCAACAGAGAGAAACAGAGAGAGAATGATCATTGTCCCTGATAAAATGCCAGGAAAATGCTCAGTTCATTCCTTCTTTTATATAGAGGCATAAAGTCGTCGATTTCGCTCATCAACTCTGCATGTTTCTCCCTGGAAAAGGTCCTATGTTATTTTTATTAAGGGTAATGGCGCCATTCAGGTGGGAAGAGAAGCAGACGGTTTGACTGTAGCGTGCCCTGTGCTTTTCTGCAAAAACTGAAATATTGCTACTTCCCTGTTGACTTCTTTGGGGACTTAGGCTATCCAAATTCCTAATTTCACACTGGTGCTCCCTTTTTCTTTTTCTTTTTTTTTTTTTTTAGCAAAAACTCAACCTGCAGGCATGCCAGCTATTTCAAACACTCTCGAGTACTTTGGTGGAAACATGTGAGGAATCTGGATGATTGACCCTCCACACCCCCTCCATCCACTGCCTCTATCCCTGCTCTCTGGGACCTGCTGAGAAGGAGGGGAGGACAGCATAGGCCTGGCTGTCTGAAGGGGGTTATTAAGGCATATTAGTGACACTTAGAGGGATGGCCTGCTGACTCGCCGGGTGCACGTACCCAGGTCTAATTATCAGCAGCGGGATGTCTTCTCAACTAAAAGCAGAGAAACGCTGCAGATCCACCTGGTAAATTGACACACATCTGGAGGAGGAAGAGGAGGGTTCAGCTGTGAGAGCTGACCTCTCGGCTGGTGGGCAATGATGGCATCCTTGTTGAGAGCGAGCGGACCAAACCAGCCCTTCCCCATACCCAGAGACTCTGAGGACCTTCATGAAATAATCCGATAGCCTGTAATATTTTCTATACATTTCCTTTACAAAACCTAATTTCCATATCCCACCTACACAAACATCTACATGTCTCTCCCACATGTGTTGTCGGGGTCATGTCCAGTCTCCTTGTGGTGGCAGAGTAGCTATTGAATATGGTTCAAAAATTAAGCCCCGAGGCATTACAATCTCCATCCTTCACACCATCCCCCCATAACACGCAGCCACACAGCTTCCACGCATTTGTTTCAGATTTTGCACAGGATATGAGTCAGCCACTTTTGATGTTTTAATTATAATATGTTAGTGATACATATCGAGAGAAAATGAGGGGTCTTGCGGATTTGGAAAAGAGAAGTTATAATAACATATCACTGCCGTTCATGATTAACAGAACCACCTTCAAAGAAGGAGAAGAAAAGAAAAGACATTCCAAAGAAGAACGAGGCTATTTTGTACTCAACGATACTCCAACACTGAATATCTCACTTGGAACGCCATAGCATTCAGAAGACAGAAGGAGGGGTTTTGCTGTTCTGGCCCAGCTCACTCTAAGGGAGGGGATTGTCTATTTGCCATCACAGTAAAAAAAAAAAAAAGGGGGGGGGGAAAGCACCATATAATGGGCGACTGACGCCAACAGAGGCCTATACCACAACCACAGCTTTTGTTATCACCAATACAGCACAGTTGGGATTTGAGGAGATGTGCTGTACTGGCGGTGGCTTGAGCGACTCTTAAAATAGCCTGGGCTTGGACATGACCTTTATAAGTTAACAAGTGGAATACTCCAAAGGCCCTGAACGCCAGAGAAATAGAGCAGTAGATATAAATCACCAACACTATGTAAAGAGCTATCCAGCAGTATAAACTGATGAGGCTCAACAAGTGGGTAACCATCAATGTGGACCAATTAGCCGGTCCCTTGACAAAGAGGAGTAACGGCCCTTTGTTGATTAGCACACTTCAACAGCATCTCAAATTAGCATAGCAGCAGGAGGGATCTTTAATGACTGGAGAGGGGCTCGGGCCCAAGGCAACGAATGCTGAGGGCTTCAAACCTCAGACGCACAGGACTTATCCTCACACATTATGTAGGGGTTTTTTGTTGTTGTTTTTTCCCCTCTTTTTCTCCCCAGTTGTATTTGGCCAATTACCCCACTCTTCCAAGCCGTCCCGGTCACTGCTCAACTCCCTCTGCCGATCAGGGGAGGGCTGCAGACTACCACATGCCTCCTCCGATACATGTGGAGTCGCCAGCCGCTTCTTTTCACCTGACAGTGAAGCGTTTCGCCAGGGGGACGTAGCACGTGAGAGGATCATGCTATTCTCCGCTGTTCCCCCTCCGCCCCGAGCAGGCACCCCGACCGACCAGAGGAGGTGCTAGTGCAGCAACCAGGACACATACCTACATCCCTCCCGCAGACACGGCCAATAGGCTCGGTGCATTAATGTCACGCTGCGGAACTTCCGGGTGTGTCTGTTTGCATAAGAACTTCCGGTACAACAAGACGCTTACGTTCTACTGAATCATTACTTACTTACTAATTTATCCGTCGGAAATCTTAATTTTGTCTGAAAAATGAATGAATCAAACAGGGCAACAAGGGACGTTCAAGTATCAACGTCGTGAATCAGGCTTCACTGAGCACTGTGGTGTGCCACAGTGTGCGAATTTAACGTGCTGTAATTCTCTTTTAAGTTTCCATCCATTCCCTAATAACTGCAGGGAAAGGGCTAAGTGGCTTGCGAAGATTTGGAGGGATACATTTACCGTCACCAAGAGTACAAAAGTGTGTAGTCAGCATTCTGAACCAGGTGATTTCGCTGTGCCAGCTAGAGGTGTGTTAAGAAGGCTCAAGAAAGGAGCTGTCCCCACACTGCGTGGAATGAGTACTCCAAACCCGCACCCAGGCTAGGTGTGTGGGAGCGTCCGGAGCATCCTGCTGTCACCCCTCTGCCAGCTCTGGACTCCCCTGATAGTGAGATGGATGTCAGCAGTTTCCTGCAAGAGCATAACTATTGCGTGGCTCCTAATCCTGCCGCTTTGGATGATGCCCTGGCCCAAAACGAGTCAATGAGGAAACAAATAGAAGTGCTCCAGAAACAACTAGAGACCGTTCAGCTACAGTCCAAATTCAGCCTGAGGTGATTTGCAGGTTCCGATGAGGACATTCGGTTTTACACCAGGTATGTCTGATTTGTATCGTTTCATTTAACCACCCCTGCCAAATTAACTCACCTGTTCAGTCTCTCCACCCCCCCCACACCATGCCTCTCTCACACCCACACATAGTAAATTGCAATAAGTACTGGGCTATACTTTAACTGTACAGAAGATACAACGTGAAACTACCATGTCATGTATTATGGCTTGTGTCCTAAGGTTTGCTACCTATGAGCATTTCATGTGCTTGATCAAGCCGTCTAATGATGCCGTTACTGACCTTCGTAGTTGTCGATGTAGCTCGAAATATACATCTTAAACCCCTTTTCTTTTTTTGCTCGTCTGAGCTACCGAGGAAGCAGTCACGATGCCATGTACATCGTTGACCGTCATTTTAGGGAGGTTCTGCAAACAGCAAGTGTAAAAAGAAGCCATCTCTTCTCGCAACAAACCAGACCGGAAGTTCTTGTGCAAGTACTCGTACGTCGGAAGTCGAACGACGCCATCTTACACACCCAGGCTATTGCGTCTGTAGAGACGCCCGACCAAGCCGGAGGTAACATGGGGATTCGAACCCGAGAGCCCCGTGTTGGTAGATAACGGAACAGACCGCTACGCTACCTCGGCGCCCCGCATCATGTAGTTTTACTGAGGAACCTTACAACACGTCAGCCTCCCTCACTGACTTCCAACCGAGGACGACAATTGATTCATAAATTCATCTGACATGCCAATGTCAAGCTATTGGCTGCTTTTCTCTCACTCTGGTCCCTTATTCCGAACCCTGGACGCTGCCGTGAGAGGGATTAAGAGAGAAAATGGGCTAAAGTGGAGGAGAGGCCAGGGTAAGGTGGAGAGATGGAGGGACAAAGACAAGTTGATGCCACAGCACATGGGCATTGAATCCAGCCCATTCTCTGTCAAACAGCTTGATGAGGTTTCTTTTAATCCTGTGATGCCCAAGCGGTGGCAAAATAGAATGAATATTGTAAATAGATTGAGGTAGGAGGGAGGGAAGAGAAGAGAGAGAATAAGGGTGCAGGCGTATTTTGAGCCACATTAGAAAAAAAGAGGCAAACTCTCCTTCCTCACCTCTTCTTGCTCCTTCTTTAGCTCCAGCCAAACTGTCAACCTCCTGTCTCTCTGGTGGCTTTACTGGAGGAGAACGCCATGGGGACAAGAGAAAAGGAGGAGCAAAAAACCTGACACAGGAGCTCTCCATTCATACGCAAATGTCTTGCCTAGGAAAACGGTCTTATTACTGTTCTCATTCAAAACGAATAGAGGAGTTTTCCTTCCTTGTCAAGTAAAGGAGAAGAAAGATGAAATAAGAATTTTGGTGACATCAGACCTCCCACCTCGACTCACTCTCTTTCAGGTACCTCGAAAACTTGATGTGGGAGACGGTGTGAGTTGGGCATTTGGGCAGCACGCTACAGGGAGCTTTACCTACGGGGCCCGCTCTCCTTTCGGTTTGGTGTCTGGGTTACTTTCGAGAAAAGGTTTAAACTGTGGTCAATCATGAGTCAGCAATAATGGGTGAGGCATTGTAGCAGCAAATCAACACATACGCAGACTATGCCAATACAAAAAGTTGAAAAGCAAGTTGTTGGCATTCCAGGCAACTCAAGGGACTGCACCGACTTACCTGCAAACCTGTATTAACATGTGCACTCCTGCTCGCACTTTTCATCCCGCTTCTGGTAGGCTACTGTTTGTCCCCTTTACCAAAGTGACAAGCTCTAAGTCCAGACTTTTCTCTCGTCTGGCCCCACAACGGTGAAGCTAACTTCCACCCTTCTTCACAACTACTGACCCGCTTACTTCCCTCAAGAGGAGCCTAAAAACTTTACTCGTTAACGCCTAGCTAAATCCTTAAATGATCTTCGGTGGTACTTTGCAGCTAATATGAACTGGCTTCAGCTATTACTTTTGTGCCCTTACTTATATTACTTAAACAGCATTATTATTGGTGTCTGCTAATGTGCCCTGCCCTCCTTCTACCTGCACTTGACATTCTATGCTCCTATGATGATAATATTATACCTGCTATACTGATACATGGCAATATAAATCAACTTTGTACTTTGATTCTCCCATTCACCTTCTCTAAATATCTATGGCACACTTACACTATATGCACGTGACATGCACTCTTGGCTATGATTTGATTACTACGTCACAAATGAACTATTACCACTTAGTATGGTTCTATGACACAATTACTATGTAGCAAACAAAGCACTATTAGTATAGTTATATAGTACTATCTTCTTCTTCTTTTGGCTTGTTCCCTGTTTCCCAGGGGTCGCCACAGTGGATTTGATAGCTTCCATCGGTACCATGAGAGGGCACGGCACCGATGGCAGTCGTTGTTAACCCAGGCCTTGACCGATCCGGTATGGTCTTGTCAATCTGCATAATGATTTGGCAAAATTTATGTCGGGTGCCCTTCCTGACACAATCACTAACCCTATGGATGGTAAAACTATATATTAGTTATATAGCCATAATTTGACTATAACGCAAATGAACTACTAACTACTAATTACTAACACAATTGCAATGTAGCAAACAAACCACTATTAGTATAACTATATAGCACTACTTGTTTCTTCTTCATCTTTCAGCTTTTTCCCTGTTTTTCAGGTGTCGCCACAGCAGATTTTACAGTTTCCATCAGGACCCTGTGAGGGCACAGCACCAATGCTGGCCATTGTTAATGTGGACCTCAACCGATCTGGTGCGGTCTTGTCAATTCACATACTGATCTGAATCCATTTTACGTTGGATGCCCTTCCTGACATAACCACTAACCCTATGGATGGGGGGCACAGGAAAATCGCTGGATGCTGTCCCAGTATTCATGGACTTGCACCCATGCCTGTCGCCATTATTACATCATAAGACTACTATGATATGATAACTATGCAACAAATGAACAATCACTGCTAATACTAGTACTACTACTATTGGGGCAGCAGTAGATCAGGAGGAAGACTGGAGGGTTGTTGATTTGATCCTCCGCTCCTCCTGGCAAAAATGTCGAGGTGTCTCTGATCAAGACACGTAACCCCTAACTGTTCCCGATCAGCTGGTAGTTACCATGCAAGGTGTATGAGTGTTTTGTGTGTGTGTGTATGTGTGTGGGAGTGGGTGGCTGAATGTGAGGCATTCATTGACTGTAAAGTGCTTTGAGTGGCTGTTACAACTAGAAAAGCACAATATAAAATGCAGTCCATTTACCATTTACCTTTTATTGCACTGCCATGATAAGATTACTACTATGATACGATTACTAGGTACTACTACTACTCAAAGAAAATTGAATCAGTTCATCTGGACACAACATTTATTGACAGAAACGTTTCATTACATTAGTCATTTAGCCAACGCTTTTATCCAAAGCGACTTACAATAAGTGCATTTAACATAGGAAATCAGGAGAACTACTAGTCATCAGAGGTCATAAGTGCATCTTCTCTCTAAACAAGCATCTAAGAGCAAAACCAGTGCTAAAGTAAAAGCGCGAGAGAGATTTGTTTTTTCATCACTCGTCTAATTGACCTCTTCAGTCCCAGCTGACTGCAGGTATTCCCACCCTTATAAACAATGCAGTTGCATAACGACCGAAACCAACCAGAAACTGATGGTTGGTTTGCGGTCATTATGCTACCGTGTTATTTATAAGGGTGGGAATACCTGCAGTCAGTTGAGACTGAAGAGGTCACTTGGATGATGAAAAGTTTCTCTCAATATCAAAGAAGGTTGAATCAGTTCATCTGGATACAACGTTTACTGAAGGATTCTGTCAATAAACATTGTATCCAGATGAACTGATTCGACTTTTTTTCTTCTTACCCGGATTATTGAGCATGCATAAAGGGATACTACTACTATTATTTCATATAGCTGTACCATGATGTACTATGTAGCAAACAAGCAACTGCTTGCTGCTGCTACTACTATTGCTATTTCATATAGTACTTCTATGATATGATTATCATGCAGCAAATGAGCTACTACTGCCACTGCAAACTACTACAAGTATTGCTACTTCATATAGTAGGCTAGTAGCCTACCATGATATGATTACTCTGTAGCACTCCATGAGGCCAGTTGGTAACAACCGAGTATATGTGCTGTTTGCTGACTCCTTTTTTTCCCCAGTCGCTTCAGGCAAAAGCGTCTGCCAAATGAGCATATACGTATATACACTTACTATGTACATGTACGTATAACGCTGCCCAGATGTCCTACACTGGCCACTGAGGGGCGCTGTTACTGCGGCTTGACGAGGCTCAGCAAGAGACGGCATGGGCCCGCGCGGTTGCAGCCAGCAAGTTGAGCGACACGGAGTGAAGCTTTTCCTCCATCCATGCAGAAAGTGCAGGGGAAGGGAAATACGGCAGTTTGGTTGGCGGAGGAGGGCAGAGCCAAAAAACATCGCTATCCAGGAAGCGGGTCGAATTTCAGGGGTGGTGTGGGGGGCGGGGGGGCGGTGACACCCACTTGGAGTGACGGGGGAGAGAGGGATGGGGAGGGGAGGGGGGCAGGGAGTGTGTGGGGGACGTAAGGAGGAGAAAAAACCTAGTAAACCTGACAAAGCGTCTGAGAGCAGTACCAGGGTTGTCGCGGGGGGAAGACGCTCGGTTTCGCGAGGGGGACCGCGCCGTACGTCCGTTGATGGATTTTATGTTTCCTCGCGTCTTGCATCTCCCCTCTTTTGCCGCTCGCCTCGGCTTGCTCCTCCGCACAAGCTTGCGAGTTCCCAGTTAGTCCGGCGGTGCGCTGCATGGGGAAACTGACATGTTTATGCCCGGAGAAAGAAACTTGGCGAGGGGAGGAAAGTTTCGGGGACAACATTGCGCGTGCTGTATGTTGTGTGTGTTTTAAGTCATTTTTCGAAGGATTTTCAATTGAAGTCGGATTCCCTTTGAATGCATCGGACTACCCTCGGTTTTTGGAATATACTCGTCACTTTTCTAAATTTTTTCTTCTTTTTTGTGGTTGAGTTGATCCTTGCCGATTGTGGAATAGTGAACTAAAAAAAAAAAAGAAAAAAAAGAAAAAGCGGTGCCTCGCATTTTTGGTGCAGTGGGGAGAATTCGCTCCGTCGGGAGTTGTAGACATTCCTCTCTCCCCTTTACTTGTTTCGGCCCATGCACTCGCCTCCCTCATCCGTGCATGCGAAAACACGGATCTTCGAGACTTTATTCCCTCTTTTTTGGTGAGTAATCCCCCCCTCCTGCATACCCACAACAAAACGCGGCTGTTGGAGGGGAGCAAGTCCCCGCTCGGATTTTGCGGGGGATCTGTCAGATTTTGCGCGTCATGACAAAAATGTTAGCGAAGCTGGAAGCTTCGGTCTTCCAGTGTCGCGCCGTCTTATTTATGATTTCATGCCGAAGTCAGACCGGGTGCAATGTAACATGTAACAGAATGTGGGTGTTCCAGTAAAAACTTTTAATTAAAGGGATTTGATTCAGAATTTACTGGGAAAAAAAACTTTGCAGAAGGCTTAACCGTAATATGTTATTGGCGGAATTGTGTTCCTATTTTCAAAGCAGAGATGTAATGAAATACTGCTTTTGGTTAAACTGGTGCTTTTTAAACTGTCATAACCGTCCATTTGATTTAGTAGTAGCCTCCAGGAACATGCCACAAATCCAGCGAGGCTAACCTTTACTTATTTTCCTAAAACCAGAGAGAATCTTACATCATTAGTTTAGGCCGGGAACAAGTGCCTTGGTTATTTATTACCTTGCTTAATTTTCTACATTGCATTTATGGTGCCAATTATCCCGTGACCACAGTTGTTTTTTCACTGCTTGGTGCTGGAGTCCTAAATCACTGAGCGCTCTAAATGAGCCTCCATTGTGGGAAAAGCCAGCTGATTTGAATTTCAATAGGAATTCAATCAGAGCCAAGAAATTTCATTCAAAAGCCCGGTCCAGACGAATGCTATGGTAATCTATGGGGGGGCGAATGCGCAATGCGAGGAGAGCCCTCGTGTTTCCAAAAACGTCACGTTGACAAGCGACAGACGCAAAAGTATGGGCTGTGATGACGAGCACGTTAAAAACACCGATGTTTCTAGAGCCCCCCCCCCCCCGGTGTGATGTGCAGGCAGCGGCTGTGGGAGAATGGCGTTAATAATTTGCAGGCATGCGCAGGCAACCTACGTAGATGTCAGAAACAACGTAGAAACCGACCTGTATTAAGACAGATCTTAATTTCCGCCGCGAGCTGTCAGGGGATTCATTGATTCAGCCCGTCATCATGTGCGCTAAAGTGCCCCGGACTCCTGTTCTCCGGAGGGCCGGTTGAGGTAAAAACAGGATCCGGACACGTTTTGAGATCGCTCTCTACAAGGCAAATGACGGGTAATCAATAAGAGCTGCGGCCGGATCAGGGAAGCGTGGCTGGGGGGGGGGGTCGCGGTGGTGTCAGTGCCCGCCGGGACGCCCCGCAAACCCCCTAGAGAGACCCTTTTAGACGGACTGAGCCGCAGATGGCTCGCCGAGTAAGATAGTGTGCGTCCCGGTGTTGCGTAACGATTAAAGCCTGCTCGTCTTCTAATCAAGTCGCTCTCGCTCCGACATGCGACAAGCGCTCTTTAAGAACAAACCTCCACGCCAACAGGAAGCAACAGGTTTGGCGCATCTGTTGCACGCCGGAACCAAAGTCTGCGAAAACGAGGTCTCTCTTAATCGTTCCTCTTCAAATACTATGGCCGAGTTTTACTAATCATTATTATTATTATTATTAGTAGTAGTAGTGGTAATAGTTGTAGTAGTATCAAAAAAATCTGCAATGAAGTATGTATATTTCTCAGCCAAGGTGGCGAAATGAAAGCGACTACTTTCTTATCAGAGTGGAAATAAGGCATCGTAAGTCCTCTTGTTATCATGTCACACATTTTGTCCGCTAAATTTCAGCAAGACAAGTATTTTGTCTGTGTGTGCTTCAGAATCACAACACTAATGTGGCGTTTGAAACCTACGTGTACTGTTAGAACGTTAAACGCTCGCCCGGGATGAGACGCCCGCGCCTCACCTGCTAACGTGTGTGACAGCGAGTCCCACGTGCAGGTGGCTGCGGTAGGCTCGGTGCATCACGGCTTCGGTATGTCTGTGGCACGGCTTGTTTGACAGCATTTTGAGACATCGACACAGCATCGCTGCTTTTCTTGACCTTTATTTCTGTCTCCTCTGGTGTAAAATAAAAGAAAGGAGGAGGAAGACTTACGTGAAGTGGAACTCCACTTCACTGATCAGTTGTTGTTTTTGTGTTTTTTTTTGCCCTCTCTCTCCAAAACTCACTTTCTTTATCTCTCTTTCACCTCAACCATGACCACTCTCCTCTCTTCTGTACTTTGCTTGTTGCCTTACTCGCTCCCTCTCTCTCGCTCCCTCTCTCTGTCCTTCAGCCCAGGTGATTGGGTGAATTCCAGTGAGTGACAGGCCGAACAGGCAGCAGTTGATGGTTGGGCGCAGCCCCTCAGATGGGATCAGTGTCCAGGGGGAGGCGGAGGAGCGGGGTATGGGGAGCGCTGGCCCCCTCTAAGGGGATGGCCGCATGGCCCTGGCTGCTGGCCACCATCCTGCTCTCTCTGCAGACTGTCAGCGTGGCCCGGCCACCCCTTACTTCCACCAAGGAGGAGGAGGCCACTCTGGAACCTGAAGGTGAGCAAGCCGACGCAAGAGCACCACCGCCATACACAAGGGGAGGGGGGGGGGCTTGAAGGTGGAGCATGGTGGAAAACCATGTGTTGATATAGTTATACTCAGTGATAAGAAAGAGAGTTGGCTGGATTGGCCCACTTCTTTTGCTTTACCCTAAAACCCGCCCATAGAGTGCATCCTGCCATTACATATAGGCTGTACTGAAAAATTAAACAAACAGCATGAACTTAGTTAAAGGCTGTTATGCACAAAAAGAAAACAGCTAACCAAACTTGGCCAGAGCCTACGAAGCAGGTGATTTACAAGTCCCTTCCATTGCCCCCCCCCCCCGCGAATACTCTGAATAGTACGGGCTATTCCTGAATGCGAAAGGCAGGTTTGTTGTCCCATATGGGAGGATGAGGGAGGGGTGTGAAGAGAGGGCGGGACGGTGTTTATATTGGCATCTCTCTTATGCCCCTCTTGCCTGGAAAGAAGGGGAGGGAGAGCGAGCGAGATTCTCAGGACACTAGTTTTTCTGCTCTTTCTTTAAGTCATGACTGCCTGCTTTTTCACAGCGTAGGGATCATTTCCTTGTTTCACTCATAGAAGTACTTTTTTTTTTAATACATTGGTTTTTGTTGTATATCTGTATTGTCGGAATTTTTGAGGAATCTTGAGCTGTTGCAAAAGGCTGCAGAGATTTATTTTTTTGAGGTTACCCTGTCTGCTATGTCTTCAGTCTTTGAGTCTGGTCAGAGACTCCAAAGCTAATTAGAGTTGTTGTGATGGATGGTAAGTCACATTCCTAAGCCTTTTGTTCCCAGGCTTTAATCAACATGCTAATTGCATGTTGGTCCAACAACAGAGCATCACGTTTTCTAAGACGTCCCCCACTTTTTCCTCACAGACACACAAGCACACACACATCTTCTCCTGCCCTCTGCCCCTGGGGTCAGGCGTGGTTCTCGCTTGCCATGACAAGAGGCCATCTCAGGTCTGCTCTGTTGTTATTGTTTTTGTTGTCTTCTCTCAGACCTCTTGGCTCCAAACTGGTGGGTTCAGGGCCCCGGATAGTATGAACGCTACGCTACACAGCCGCAGAGAAAACAGGGAAGGGGTGGAGAAGGGCAAGGGAGAGAGTTAACCAATCCCGAGGAAAGTTCTTAGAGGATTTGTGCATATCTGACTTCTCCTTTAGATGGGGGAGATTATGGAAAGCCGGGGAGAAGAGAAGTCATGTGACTAGAGATTACGTTCAAGTTCAAGTTCAGGTTGTTTTATTTGTCAAATGCACAACAATACAGCGTGGCAGGCATTGCTGGCCATGACATACTTAGGCATCAGTTAAGCCTCAAAAAGAACCCTAAAGACAAAAGCAGATTAAGTCGAAACTAAAATTCTTTTTTAAATTAACAAAAGATATGGAATTAAAAATTAGAAAATTGCAGTATTAAGTGGCTAGACCTGGGGTCACGTGACGAGGGATCAGCAGGGCACGGGCCGGCGGTTAACTGAGAACCTGGCCTGCTTATCTGATTCCAGATCAGTTTTCCCCCTGGACATGACAAACATAACTTGAGTGCTCGCAGGTCTCTGTAATTGAATCATGGCGACCTCATGAATAAGCTTCATTTAGTCGTATGCTACAATGGACGCCTCTCCAATGTTGTTAAGGCTCGGCTGTGATTGGCTACTCCAGTGTCACCTTTAGGGCATGGCTTTTAAGGAGACAGATTGGTTGGTCCCACCCACTCTGTCCAAATAAATCACCCCCCCCCCCCACCACCACCACCACCACGGTGTTTGGAATTCTCACCTCTCGCCCCTTGCCTCTTTGTCTCGTTCGCTCTCATACATGCACACATAAACATACACACACCCTGCATGCCCTGCAGCCACTTTCCCATCAATGCCTATGTGGGAGTGGTGATTGCCGAAGATTCACCAGATTCCATATCAATGTTGCCTTTGTAGAGCCCAAGCCTGCACCCTCGGTGGCCCCGCTAGTTTGTTTACCTGTGGCTCCCGTAACAGTAGATGGTAGGGCTAGCGCACTGGTAAACATACTCCACAACCCTGCCATTGTTGTTGGGGTGCACACTTGGTATCTATGGGAGCGTTTACCTTGTCCAAGCACTCTGATTAGAACGCAGTGATTGAAATACTTTAACTGAGCTAAACAACAATAGTCATAAATGCATTGTGTTGGTTTGTGTGTGTGTGTGTGCGTGAATGTGTTGTGTTTTTAGTGTTGGCATTCTCTGCTTCATGGAGTGTTGAGGCACTTACCATCTCTAATGATGAGTTAATGCGACACCAGGCACAGTGGAACGCAGGCTCGCGTCAGTGCAGCTGACAAAATTAAGACTTGTGGTTTGGATTTTCTTTGGCTTTCCGTCAGACTCTATTCTTCAAAAGTCGTATCATCGGCATAGATGTGAAACCTGAAAAAAAGTTGTTTTAAGTAAATATGGGATAAATCAGGCCTTTATGGGGGATACTTATTATGGTCAGTCCTAGATTCCTGTGACAAGCCTTTTACCACATGGCAACACACTATATGGTTACTTCCACTGAAGGCAATATTTGAGATAGCCTTTACCACCAAGCCGGTTATGAATTACTTTTAATTAAGGCAGAGAGAGAGACACAGTTTGCAGTATCTTTTGTTGGCTCTTTTCGTGTTTGCGTATACTCGGAGGATGGATGGTCAAGGAGCTTGTGGTTTTATGACTAGTCCGTTACATGGTCGTATCTACACAGCAGAAGTGCGGCTGTAAAAATATAAACGTGTCAGCCGGCCTGTTAATGACTTGTTCTGTGTGCGTCTGTGGCGATGGCAGTGGAACTGAACTCTCTCTCTCCTCCTGCGTCTGTCCTGCAGTGCAGCGGAGACGCAGTTTGTCTGAATAGACCTCCTTCACACCATGACTTTTATGAGCCTGCCGTTGGCTGGTCGTTGTCTGTTAGTGTGTGTGTGTGTGTGTACTGTTATTTGCTTTGGCTGATGTGCAGGAAAACACCTTGCCACGCCACTGCTCAGTCTCACACCTGTCTGATAAGAGGCTGGGCAGATCCACAGCCTGTGCCACCTTGTACCTCAGATCTCAATCGGCTGGAGGCATCTGAGAGGTGATCAGGTGCTGGCTGACAGAAGAGAACACTGATAACCCTTTCACGCTGAACTAAAATCCAGATTTTTGTACCGCTATCATCTTTGGCTCAAAATCCAATCAGATTGGTCCTTGGTATGGCACAGTGATTGACCAAGGCTGGTGTCGTGTTGCATCAATTTTATACCGGTATCATCTTTGGCTCAAAATCCAATCAGATTGGTCCTTGGTATGGCACAGTGATTGACCAAGGCTGGTGTCGTGTTGCATCAAACAAGCATTTGCAAGTTTGATGTGTTGTGTTTGACACAGCCTGTTAAATATGCAACCAAAGTAAATGCATAGTGAGAAGCCGAAGCCAGGCAGAGGAAGTACTCAGGGGCATTCTAGGAATTAAAACTGGTACTGAAGCACTTTAGCGGGGACCATGATTGTTAGGACCAGTAGAAATCTGTTTTATTTGTTTCCCCCCAAAGTCTTATTTTTCCCCATATTTGCTTTTCTTGGTTTCATGTTTTTTTAATTCAGACTGTCTTTTCACCCATTTTTAGTGTAAGGAAATGTGTGCGATCAACGACAGTAATAAAAGCAAAAGCAGAATTGCTGTGTTTCTTCTGTTGTTGTTTTCTTCTGCGATGGTGGTCACTTCAGCATTTTTTATTTCTCTATCCCATACCACCAACCCACGTGCATCCACTCATGTGTGCACGCAACGATGTGTGTACACCACAGAGACACACACACGCATGCACAAAGACGCACACGCATGCACAAAGACACACATGCATGCACAAAGACACAGAAGCGCGGCAGTGATTCTGCAAGGCAGGGCAACAGATGGTCTAAGGGTAATTTAAATGCCTAATATGGTCGCAAATTTTGCAATAATCTGCCAAATTTCCAAAATCGGCACCCTCGCTGGTATGAAATCCATACGTACATCTCCATTCTGTGATGCTGTCCATGCATTGTGTAAATCATGGGGTCCTAGAGCCGGCCCAGCTCTTCCCTGGGGTCATCAAGCCGTAACCCCCGGGGGTCAGGGAATGCCTTGATAGGGGGGTTGTAGGTGGGGTAAGAGGGCCGCTGGTGGGGCTGTTGCCATGGGTGCCAGGACAAGCCAGTTGGCAAAGCGGCTCCATTGTCATGACAAAAAAAAAAAACACCGGAGGAGATTTGAATGTGAAAGGACGTAGAGGTCAGAAAGGAGAAAGAGACAAAAAGGAAGAAAGTCCTAGGATTTGACTGCATGAGGAGAGGAGGAAGGAAGGATAGTTTGGGCAGCAGGAGGTGATGTGATTTATTACCATGTCTCGTTGTAAGGCTGCCTCCGTCTTTCTGTTGGCATGCTTGCTGAGTGTTTGCCTCCGCAGCGCTAGTTGTTGCACCTAGTCTTACCTGTTTGCCTGTGAAGCACACCGCAGGGAGGAGCGTGCAGAACTGACTCTTTTAAGCTAGCTGCCTTTCTCTGCATAGAGAACCGCCATGCCGTCCTTTACTTGAGCGGAACTGACGGAGTCTCGGCGCCTGCTGTCTCCGGCTCGACAGACAGGTGGAGGAATAGACGTGGAAGTGAGGCGGTGTTTGTAGAAATTGCTCGCTGCGATCTTGCTGCAGGCGCTCGGGGAGCTTAACTACTGCCAGCCAACACGGCGTGGTTGGGGAAAGGAGGTGGAGAACGAGGATGGAGAAGGGAACGGAGGAGATAGCGCAGAGAGGTGTGAATGGACAGCCCAAACCTATCGCACCTTGATAGACATGTTGATAGTAACTGTCACCAGACACATAGAGAAAAAAGGGAGAGATGGTGAGAGACGGCGCAAGGCGGAGAGAAAGAGAGGAGAGGTTTGTAGAGGACGAGGACAGGGCTCAGTAGAGGAGAGGCAGAGCGATAAAGATTGAGAGGAGGGAAGGAGAGAAAGCTGTTTGATAGAAATTGATTGAGCATCTGTGTGTGTGTGTGTTTGTGTGTGTGTGTGTGTGTGTGTGAGAGAGAGAGAGAGAGAGAGAGAGATAGAGAGAGCGAGTGAGAGAGCGAGAGAGACAGAGAGAGTGAGAGAGATAGAGTGAGAGAGAGTGAGAGAGAGACAGACACAGAGAGAGAGACAAGAGACACAGGGAGAGACAGAGAGAGAGAGAGAGACACACAGAGACAGAGAGAGAGAGAGAGAGAGAGAGAGAGAGACAGAGACAGACAGAGAGAGAGAGAGAGAGAGAGAGAGAGAGAGAACGAGAGAGAGAGATCCTCCCTCCCCTCTTGTGGTGCAGAGGAGGATGAAACTTTGCAGAGATGAAAAATCTGCAGTGTTTCAACTCTTCAACCCAATGTCCCTGGATGCTTCAAAATGCTCCTCGAGTGGGTAAAGTTGGGGAGCTAAGAACCAGGATTACTTGCATGCATGTGTGTGTGCGTGTGTGTGTGTGCGTGTGCGTGTGCATGCGTGTGTCCGCATATATGCCTATCTGCCTCTTTGTGTGAATGTTCATGCATTTGTGTTTGTCAATATCTGCAACTTTCTGCGTAGTCTCATCAGCAGCAGCGGCTGTTGGTGGACGAGGTTGTGCAACTGCGTGTGTTTGTGGACGTGCACGTGCATGTGTTTGGTGGCCACCGTGTGCTTCCCGTGTCGACAGGTTAAGGCTGGGGTCACGGTCAGGGTCGGGGCAGCACAGCTCATGTGGGGCAGGAGTGCAGGCGAGGAGGGGGAGGTGAGCAAGAGAGAAGAGGGAGGAGGAGGAGGAGAAGGTGTTGAGGGGGACAGATGGACATGGTAGAGATAAGGACATGATGTAGGTGGAGTGTGACACATGGGTGGGACCCACCATTTGGACGGGTCCTCTCCTTCTCCCTCACTATCCATCTTCCCTCCCTCCCGCAATTTTGCTCAATCACACACACACACACACACACACACACACACACACACCCATGTCAGAACACCGACACACACCAGCCGAGGCCACCCTTCTCTGTTCTGTGTGCTGACAAGAGTGTGTAGCGTCTGTGTGCGTGCATGTGTCTGTACATGCATGCATGCATGTGTTACATTTCTAGGTGTTGCATGGAGAAGACTCAAGGCGAGCCTCGTTGAAGCTGTCTGTGTCCACCGGCTCTCTAACTGAGCCTCCTGCTGGTTTGGGCCCACAGGATATGGGCCACGGTTCTTTTCTTCAGCGCCAACCGAACAGTCAGCAAAAGCACGAGTCAGTTATACCATTGATTATAACGTTGAGACAAAGGTAGCAGCACCTGGTATGGAAAAAGGTCTCGTAAAATAGACAGGTCCCATCCGTCAACACAGGAGCTGCACCTCCTCGTCAGACCACACACTCCGCACTGGATGGGGAGGGACGGGTTCATTATTTGAAGAACAAAGAAAAGGAGGGAGACGATATGACCGTACCGGAACCTTTTACCTGTACGGTCTGTGTGGCCCAAGGGGGAATTTTTAGAGGAGTCTTACGCACGTGCTGCAGCCTCTGGTCGGTGGGTGGAAGACCTTCCCTTCCTCGCAGTGCTGGGGTTAAGAAAGAAAGAAAAAAATTTGGTAACACTTTCTATGAAGCTTGCATCTATAACGCCTTATAAGAGTCTATAACGCCCTATAAGCATCTATAACACCCTATAAGTGTAGCTATAAGTCATTGTAAGATTCATTATAGCCATGTATACACCCTGTCAACACCTCATAACCACCTTTATGATACATTATGTCAACTTAAAACGGATTTGTGCATAATAAATATGTCATCGTTAGCCTGTGTATCTGTCACATGTCATGATGCATCATAGCCAACTTGTTTTGCTGAAGTTTTGTAGAGATGCATAATGAGACTTCAGTGCTATTTCACAGTCTTCAGCCATAGCCGTTAGTCATTGTAATACACATTATAGGAAAGTATGGGTGTTATAGATGCAACAGATGCTTATAGGGCATTATAGGTGCTTATAGGACGTTATAGCTGCTTATAGGGCGTTATAGATGCAAGCTTCATGGAAAGTGTTACCAAACATTTTTTTTCTACACAGATATACGTATCTGCGTGTATGTGTGTTTGGGTGTAGCGTGCATGCACACACAGACACAGCAACATACAAAGAGGGTGTTATTGAACAGGTATATGGAGGTACAGGAAAGGCTGGGAGCGCCTCCACCTCTGTAATTATCAAAATCAGCCTTGAGCCAGTCGCTCAACAAAGCACCATAAGCAGTGCCGTTTCCATTCGCCTCTCCAGTGTTGATCATTTTCTCTTCACTCAAATCTTTTTAATCCCTCTGGGATCAGCCCCTTTTTCCTGAAGAACACACACACACACACACACACACACACACACACACACACACACACGCTCACACACACGCTCACACGCACACACATGCACGCACAAGCGCACACACTCTTTGCACACATTTTTATACTGTAATAAAAAGGGGAACTTGGAATTCCTCCCAAAAGTCTTTTTTCACATTGAAGCGTTACGCACTGTTATAATCTATCCACAGTTTGAGCTGGGAGAGAGAGAGAGAGAGAGTGTGTGTGTGTGTGTGTGTGTGTGTGTGTGTGTGTGTGTGTGCGTGTGTGTCTTTGCGTCTGCGTGTTGAAGTCTGCAGGAGCCTCAGGGTTACTGGAATTGGCTTCACTCTATTCTGTTACAGCCAACTTGAGTTTCTGGAAGGTTCCTCCTTACTCAGTATTTAGCCTCGGTTCGGATTCTGCTTGGACGTGGGTAAGCTCCATACCGAGGGGGGCGGCGGGGGGCGGGGGTTTAGTTAACTTTTGCAGCCTCAGCTATGGGCACTCAAGAGATGCCTTGGACAAAGTGGATTTTCACCTGGTGGACGGAAACACTTGTGTCCACGCAGTTGTGCAAGTCGGGAGGACACGGTGTACGTACACACACAGCCACAGGAGGATTTGGAGCGGCTCCCAGAAGAGAGCGTTTTTATGCTCTTTGGAGGGGAGCTGACTTCCTCGCTCTCTGCCTCGGCTGGCAGACCGTGCGCAGGGTTGAAATGAGATTCTCCATGGCCGTGTTGTAAACGCAAGAGAGGGAGGGAGGGAGAGATGGAAAACAGAGGAGTTAGGCTGCAGTCAGGTCAAGGTTTTCGAAGCTAAGCGCACTTAAAAAAAAACAAAAAAAAAAAAAAACGGGGGAGAAAGCGAGATGTGAGCAACCCCCCCCCCAACAAACACACACACACACCTCTCCAGAAGCTGCTTCTGTTCCAGATCTTTCCGGCTGCTTTCTTCTCTGAGGGACAGACTCGACAGGTTTTTAAATCTCTTTTTTGTCATTTAAAAATCTCACAGTTGTGCGGTGTTGCGTCTGTCCCGCTGCCTCCCGCTCACCCACACGTTCTGGCTGCTTGGCACCTCTGCTCCAAAAGGGAAGGAAGGAAGGGGGGGGGGGGTCTGGCGCTGTCTTGCAACGCAGCCATGTTTAATTCTCGTCTGTTTTGAAAAAAAAAGCATCATATTTGTTTTGTTTTTTTCCTTCCTCCTGCACACTGCGCTATGACCATAATCGCATGCCTGGAATCTGTACACGCCAATCACGCGGCTGCGCACGCCGCAAGGAAATAATGGTGTCTTCTGAGGGTCTTCCAAGAGACTGACTTGGTGATTGACATAATAATGGTGTACTGGTTAAAACAATGGGCCTCCTCTTTTCTGTACAGCTCCTTCTGCATAGGTTGATTCCAAGTGCATCCTCTTGGGGTAATGTGGTGATTTTTTTTTTTTTTTTCTTATACTATGGCTTGTTTCTTCCTCTCCCACCTCCTCAATTTTCCCCTTTTTTTCTCTCCTTCATGTGCACCCTCTTCCGTCTTTCCCTTTTTTTCCCTCCCATCCATCCTTCCCCCCAACTGCTCTGCAGAGGCACCGAACAAATACCAAATCTCTAAGCCCACGGTGTGCTCGGTGCACCCGGGGGAGGTCCTGAAGCTCAGCTGCCCTCTGCCAGAGGCGGGGACCATCACCTGGACCAAAGACGGCAGCTCTCTGGGCGCCAACAACCGCACGTTGATAGAGCAGGAGGTGCTGCAGATCCGTGATGCCACGCCTAAGGACTCGGGCCTGTATGCCTGCACCAGCGTGGGCAGAGACACGGTCTGCTTCATAGTGAACGTCACAGGTGAGTCAGGGCGCAGGCAGGAGAGCGAGGCTGAGAGCAGCTGCCAGACACACACTCATAGAGGAGGAGGCCCGCGTGGTTGCTGGCAGGCCCCGCTGTGTAGAACACTCGTGGGCAAGGCTGTAGGGTGTGAGTCTGTGAATTGGCCATGGAGCGGATTCGGGCAGGGGAGGGGAGGAGTCTGATGTTGGCGGTCCTCCCGAGTGACTCGGGCTGCTTAGTGAGTGTTTGTGTACAATGTTACCAATAGTAATTATCAAATTGTTTTCTCGAAACTCTTCTTGAGTGTCAATATGTTACTCAGGCTTCTCTCTCTGGGATTATGCAGGAAGTCAGTATTAATTAAGCCTCCCGTCTGTGACATGTATGTTTGCCCTATGACTGAATAAGGCGGGTGAAGATGATGGACGGATGGACGGATGGATGATAGATGGATGTATGAATGTTTCTGTGTATGCACAGATTGGATAGTGATGGCAGTAACCATGGTTACTCTGTGCAGATGCCATTTCATCGGGGGATGATGAGGACGATACAGAGCGGTCAGAAGACACAGGGGCGGACGGAGAGCAGATAAGTGAGTATGGAGAAAAGCGAGTGGAGCTGGTGTACGTGGGAGGTAAATGTGTAACACGCTGATGTTTCTAAAAAAACCTTCTTCCAAGTTGCCCATTCGCAAGGCACCCAACTGCTGCAGTGAAAGGGCTCAGTGGCTAACAGTGGCAGATTGTGGTTGTGATGGTCAGCGCCCTCTTAGAAATGGTTGTAGCGGGCGTCCGGGTAGCGTGGCGGTCTATTCCGTTGCCTACCAACACAGGGCTCGCCGGTTCGAATCCCCGTGTTACCTCCGGCTTGGTCGGGTGTCCCTACAGACACAATTGGCCATGTCTGTGGGTAGTAAGCCGGATGTGGGTTTGTGTCCTGATCGCTGCACTAGCACCTCTGGTCAGTGGGTGCCTGTTCTGGGGGGGGAGACTGGGGGAATAGCGTGATCCTCCCACGCACTACGTCCCCTTGGCGAAACTCCTCACTGTCAGGTGAAAAGAAGGCGGCTGGCGACTCCACATGTAGCGGAGGAAGCATGTGGTAGTCTGCAGCCCTCCCTGGATCAGCGGAGGGGGTGGAGCAGCGACCGGGTAATTGGCCAGGTACAATTGGGGAGAAAAGGGGGGGGGTGGTTATAGCTGAAAATGAGGGAGATGCTGAACAAGGGCATGCCTCATCACTGAATCTCCTCCTTGTATTAACAAGGCTTAAACAAATCCAGCCAGAGGGAAGAACAGCTCACCCTGCTGTCTCCCCATGAGCACTCTCATCGTTCCGGAAACTTCTACCAACCTGTCAAAACATCATGACGCATTAGTGAGTCCAAAACGTTCTCAGCAATAATCCCTAGGTGGAGTCATCTCTTTAGTTTGGTCAGTGTTTATTAGTCCTATTAAGACATGATGATTATGAATAAGGGTTCCCTGGGACCTGGGACCTGGGACCTGGGACAGACAGCTGTGCACTGATTGGCTAAAACACCACCCCAAACTCCCACCAGCTCTGCCCTGCACCCAGATCCGTGTTATTCTATACCCCAGCATTCCTGTCCAGACCTATACTGTGAGGTTGGGAGTGTGTGTGTGTGTGTTTTGTTTGTGTGCAGTGTTAATATGTGTGTATGTGTGTGTGTGTGTGTGTCTCCCATGCGAGGCGCTCCAGGGAAGAGAGATTCTTTACATTCCTTGAGCCAGTGTCTCTCAGGTAGTCGGGCCCCGTGGAGCCAGCCAGCCAGCCTGTCAGCTGGGCTCATCCATTATGAAAGACGCCCATCTGGACCCAGTTACCCACCTGATGGGTCTGTTTGTGTGCATGCACGTGTGTGTGTGTGTGTGTTTGTCTGCGAGTGTTTGCTTGTATGTGCACGGAAGTATATGTGTGATAGTCATGTATATAGGTTCATGGATGTGTGTGCACATACGCATGTTCACACACATACACACACACACACTCGTACCCGCGTGCGCACACACTAACGCACCACAAATTGGAGCTGAAGTGAAGATAAGGGCTTCCACATCTTGTTAAAATTCTCCACACGCACTGCGTCGTACTGTGAGCCCTCCCCCACCACTTTGGGTTGACTGTAATTGCCTGAAATCCTTTTAATATGGGGGAAGAGAGGAACTCGGAAAGAGGGAAAACGGGAGAGAGGGAGAGAGCATTCAGTGATTCTGGTGGTAATAAAGCTGTTTGAAAATGAAGCGAAAGCCGTTCTGGCAGTTGAGTCGCATTTTCTCGCAGTGTGTGTTTCTGAAAAATTCAAAACCCAGATTATTATTGAGAGGAGGGGCGGGGAAGAACGGGGGGTGGTGGTGGGGGGGAATGAAGGGGTGGGAAGGGGGGTTAAGAGGGTTGGATCAGCACCAGCACTTCTTCGAGTATGGTGTGGGGCTCTGGCCCCGGGCCGAGGACCGTGGAGGGGGGGAGGAGGGTGTGTGTGTTGGCGTGGGAGGGAATGAGGAAAGTAAGGGGTGTAGCATCAGACTTGTGCCTTTTCTCTTTCTTTTTTTTTCTTTTTTTCCAAGGCTCTCGAAATGGGTTTAGGCCTCCATTAAACAGAGTGCTTTGATTTCACTTTCAGTTGAAAGAGAATTGAACAACACAGGTGTTTAAAAAGAAAGTAGCAGGAAGTTAAAGGAGGTGGATTATCGTTGGGGTTGGTGGGGAAATTGTAGGAGGCATGCAGGGTCTTCGATAGGCACATGTGACAGGAAGCTATTCTCTGTGCACATGTGTGTGTGTGTGTGTGTCCGGGGGGCACTTATGGTCGGGGTTGGGCCCCTAGCTGTAACGTCATGATGAGGTTAAAGAGGCACCTGGAGGGGGCGTCCAGGTGGCGTGGCAGTCTTTTCGGTTGCCGACCAACACGGGGGATCGTCGGTTCGAATCCCCGTGTTTTACCACCGGCTTGGTCAGACATCCCTGCAGACACGATTGGCTGTGTCCGCGGTTGGGAAGCCGGATGTGGGTATGTGTCCCGGTCGCGGCACTAGCGCCTCCTCTGGTCGATGGGGGCACCTGTTCGGAGGGGGAGGGGGAACTTGGGGGAATGGCTTGATCCTCCCACGCGCTACGTCCCCCTGGGGAAACTCCTCACTGTCAGGTGAAAAGAAGCGGCTGGTGACTCCACATGTATCGGATGAGGCATGTGGTAGTCTGCAGCCCTCCCTGGATCGGCAAAGGGGGTGGAGCAGCGACCGGGGCAGCTCGGAATAGTGGGGTAATGGACCGGGTATGATTGGGGAGAATCCAAAAAACCAAAAAGATGCACTTGGAGCTGTGTTTTCTTGCCCCTTAACCTTCCTCATTCTCTGCTTGGAGGAAGACTCCACATTTCACCTGCTACTGTAGTCTCGGATACACTCGGGGCAACACCATGTTAGCGGAAAGGAAACAATCACAATTTCACACATTATCTCTGTATCTCTGGATATGTCGTAGGGATAACACTTACTTGGCGGCCACTATACTGAGCGGGTCTCTGTGTGTGTCTCTCAAATGCTGCCAAAATTGTATGAGAAATTGTCCGCAAGAGACATCGCCGGTGGGCGACCCATGAATGTGAAAACTTCCTGATTTGTCACTGCCTTCAGCGGGCTGTGTAGAAATAGGCTACGCCGTACAAGAAAATGCAAATAATAAGGTTATATATAGCTGTTGTAGCCAATGTCACTGAGGGCCACACAAAGACGGCGATTCATACATTCTGCAGAATTTCAGCGGCGTTTCAGACTGCGGTATTATGTCTGCTAATGGACGGTTACCCCCTCCGACACATGTGTGGAGATAATGATGAACATCCTGATTGCTGTTTTGGCACAGAGGAGGGTGTCATGACTTGAAACGACATCGACTTTGAAACACTATTTTGGACGTCAGTAGGTTCACACGGACTCTTTTTTTATGCAGCGTTGGAGGTAAAGGTCTTGGCTCGTTGCCCCGGAGTTAGATAACCTCAGCTCACCCTAGGCCAGCGTAGTGAAAACAGCCTTGAGCTGGTCTCCGGATACAGAGGGCCGTGGGGCCAGGGAGTTCCTGGAGACCACAGCAACTGGCCAGTGGGAGTTTGGCCTCATCTGGACAGGGGTTGGAGGGTCGCCTCGTTTGAAGTGCCGCCCCTCCGGAGTGGGAGCATGGGAAAGAGGGCTGCTCACCTTTCATTTCCCAACCTCATCCTCGGGCCCAGCTGCCAGTCTGAGGTCAGAGGTCATTACAGAGAGACAGCCTCGCGACGGGCCAGTCTCCACCTAATCTGTCCCCTCGTCTGAACGGACAGTGATGACAGACGGGGCGGACGGAGAGAAATGGGGAGACGGAAGGGAGAAGACACGGAGGATGAGCTGTGCAGATAGTGAGAGTGAAGAAGGAGGGGAGCCTCGTCTAATAATAGTCGCGGCACTCAGCGCGCGCATCCATCCCGGAAAGCAGAGTTTACTGACTTCGCTATCAAAGTATGCGTGTCTTGCCTGGTGGTTGCATGCCAAGTTAATGATGGGAGGTGTCCGATAGTATGCAGATTGGACAGCCAGGGGAGAAAATGGAGGGATGAGAATTGAAAATGAAAACAGTGAAAACATAAAAACACATTTTTCACAGGACTGTAGTCAGGTTTGTGAGGTGTCGTCCAGCAGCGGGGTTTCCTCTATCCCCCGTGTCCCTCGTCCTTTCTCCGCACGGGAGGGAAGCCATGGTAGAAAAGACAGTTCGTGTTGTTGTCTGACTGAGAGTTTCTCCTCTCGCTGAGCCCCATCTGCTTAGGCAATCGCTTTCCCAGGTGCAGGGAGAGGGAAGACTCGGGTCGGGGGGTGGGGGTGGGGGGTGCCGCTGCAGGAAAATCCAGCTGACTGACAGATAGAAATGGGGGGGAGAAGGAGGGGAAGCTAGCCTTTCATTTTAAAAAATGATTTACCCACCTTTTCAGGCTGACGTATACATCTTGACCAAGTAAATTGATGGCACGTGCGATGCCGAGTTGTATCAAACTGATTATAGCACGTGAATGAAGGGAAAAAATTAAGGGGGGGGGCAAAGTTTACACATATCTGCATCTGCCACTGCATCGTTTGAAAAGAGGAACTAAAAGAAAAAAAGGGGGGATGTGTAGGATTCAGGCGACAGCGATAAGAGTCTGGAGTTGATGTAATTTGGTGATAAGCGTTCTCGGATTTTACATCTTAGAGAAACGTGACATTCATTTTCTCCCCTGACGGCACATAATGATTTTCCAAAGGTGATAAGTATCCTTGGCCCTGCCGCCCGTATCAAGCCAAGTGACAGGGCAGATAAAGAGGGAAGCTATGGTAATTGGAGGAAGTGGACTGAGAAAAAAAACTGCTAAGTGGAATGAGATGAAATTGAATGTGATGGTCTAGTTAACCCTCTTGGTAACGCCCGAGCACCCCACCCCCCACCACCTCCCCTTCAACACCCAGCCACGCAGAGTCGTTCGTGTTTTGGTTTAAGTGTGTGATCGTGATACTGGGTTGTTTTGTCCCGACGGCGGGTCAGTCAGTGTTGTCGAAGGCGACTCTAGTAGTGTTTGGAAAATCCTCAACGGTCACGCTTCCTTGTACCACTTTATCTGCTGTATCCCCTCCAAGGCACTCTTAAGCCAACGTTGTTAATGCTGGGAACATGTTCAGGGCTCGCACACCGACTGAAAACCACCTGTTCTGCTGTCTTTAGGTGCTCCGTATTGGACCTCATCGGCAAAGATGGAGAAGAAACTGCACGCAGTGCCGGCAGCCAACACAGTCAAGTTCCGCTGTGCCGCGGGAGGCAACCCCCGGCCACGGATGCGCTGGCTGAAAAATAGCCGGCCGTTCCGCCAGGAGGACCGCATGGGAGGGTATAAGGTAGGATAAAGAAGAAACCATAGGGGCGTCCGGGTAGCATAGCGGTCTATTCCGTTGCCTACCAACACGGGGATCGCCAGTTTGAATCCCCGTGTTATCTCCGGCTTGGTTGGGTGTCCCTACAGACACAATTGGCCGTGTCTGCGGGTGGGGAGCCGGATGTGGGTATGTGTCCTGGTCGCTGCACTAGCGCCTCCTCTGGTCGGTCGGGGCGCCTGTTCAGCGGGGAGAGGGAACTGGGGGGAATAGCGTGATCCTCCCACACGCTACGTCCACCTGGCGAAACTCCTCACTGTCAGGTGAAAAGGAGTGGCTGGCGACTCCACACGTGTCAGATTAGGAGGCATGTGGTAGTCTGCAGCCCTCTGTGGATCGGCAGAGGGGGTGGAGCAATGACCGGGATGGCTCGGAAGAGCGGGGTAAAAGAATGAAACAAAGTAATAGGTATGAATGAATAGTATAACTGTGCTCCATATTTTTCCCACAATTCAGTGCTCTTTTTTTGCCTTTTTGTGAATGCAATATTTACCTTGTGTCCTGCTGCTGCCCCTTCCTGCTTCTTTCGCTGTCCATTTACCCTCTTTCCACCCTTCGCTGGAGAAACGAGAGGATAGAGGAGAGGGGGCTAAAGGGGGACGAGTGTGGGGTTGCCGGTGTGAAATTGGAATCACTCATCCGCGTGCCCCCTCTCACCGGGGCACTTTGAGAAGTCTCTGACTGTAACTCCAAAATGGTTCCTTACCACCAGCAATTACAAGGCCGACACGTGACTGGAAGGTGAAATGTACCCAGACAGCAACGTATAGAGAAAGCGGATAGCAAAAAAGAGCTGAAGTGAGTCGAGCCGAGAACGCTGAGGTAACTCAATCAGGGAGAACAGGTCCCACAGGCTTCGGCGACTCGTTACGATTCTATCGTAATGAAATGCGTATGCATGATTTACACACGCCATTGCTGAGCTGGTTAACGTTTAAACGGAAAGACCCCCGATGCAAATTGTGACGGTGAACTAGGAATTAACTTCAGCGACGCTGTAAACGGGTCAGCAAGCACCAAATCACATAAGCATGTGCTATTTTGTATGGCACATAGTCCAAATGTTATGTAACAGGTGCACATGGTGGTTGGTAACAGTGCGTGGATTTCAAAACACATCCAGTTCAGTGCTGTACATTTACACATATTTGTGGAAGCAACAAAAAAAAAAAACAAGTTGCTTCTTGTCTGCTCCCTCGTTTTTTTCTTATTGCTCTTTAGGAAACGAGCTGGGTTTTGATTAACTGGCTCTGAAAATACCCCCATTCAGTATGTCACGGGAGAATAAAGCCATTTGCTGGTGTCTTATTTCCTCTGAAAAGTGAACATCGGCTGGGTGATGCACAGAATATACGAGCCTCTCGGTTAATGGGTGATGGTTTATAAGGAAACGGTCGGAGCCTCTCGGGGAAGTTGAAGGGCAGAGTGTGTTGACGTAGCCGCTAATGTCTGTCCCCTTTGGCTTTCAGCACAGTCATTACATTCAAAACAGAAATGAGTGACAAAGTGTTGGAAATGAGACAGTGTGACACTCAGGCAGCATGTAATGCATACTTTGGGTTGTGCATTTTTTGTTTTTTTGTTTTTTTTTGTCGTGATTGGTGGACAATAGCTGTACCTGAGCCTAACCCTCTGGGGTAATCGTTCCCCATTGTATGAAACGTTGGCCTCGACAACCGGTTGCTACTGTATTGCTTCGCTGCGTCGACTGAGGCGGTTGTGAGCTCACACCCGCGGATTCCAGACATGGGTGAAACATTTATAAATAGTTCTTCGTATTTGATTTAGTCTGCTTGGAGTACCGTCATGCAGCAAGTGAGGGAAAGTATACACAAGGAAAATATGTGAAAGTGCATTTGACCTTGCTCGTTCTGAAGTGTCCTGACCCATTACCTGGCACACCAGGTAGGTTAAAACACGGAATTATTTACAAAAGCTGTTTGCCCCAGGTCTCAGTGATTCTTACTCTTCAGGTCAAACTACAAACATTTAAGACTCTTTAAGGTCCCCAAATGTAATGGATCGGACTGTGGGCGGCACGGTGGCCCAGCTGTTAGCGCTGTCGCCTCAAAGCAAGAAGGTCCTTGGTTCGAACCCTGGGGTTGTCCAACCTTGGGGTGTCACCCCAGGTCATCCTCTGTGTGGAGGTTGCATGTTCTCCCCGTGTCTGCGGTGGGTTTTCTCCAGGTGCTCCGGTTTCCCCCACCGTGAAAAAGACATGCATGTTAGGGTTACTACTCCTGTCTGTATACCCTTACCGAGGCATGGCTGGTCCCCGGGCGCTGCACGGCGGCTGCCCACTGTTCCTAGCTACACAGCTAGGATGGGTTAAATGCAGGGAGGAATTTCCCCATGAGGATTAATATAGTATACCAAAAAAAAAAAGAAAAAGATTTGAATGGGGTTCATTTCCCGGCAGTTGATGTGAGGTGTAGGCATCCATAAATGGTCCCGTGTATCTCAGGCATTCCAGAAGAATCAGCCTGTCATCAGGCTCAATATTGTGTCCCGGCACGAGTGAAAACACACCACCCGAGCACTCGACTCTCAGCCTGTCAACCAAAGCCATTCTCTCTCTCACCCACTCCCTCTCTCTCTCTCTCTCTCTCTCTCTCTCTCTCTCTCGCCCGCTTGCACTCTTTTTCTCTTTCACTTCTCCTTATAGCACATGCCACTGCTTGTTGATATTTAATATAGTTCTCTCGACAATGTGTTGTGAGTCGCTGCTTAGTGTGTAGTTGGCGATATCTAGCTAGTGCATGCATGTCTGCCAATATGCGAGTACATACATTACATACACGTTGGTGTGATTTTGTGCGTGTATCTTTTGTACCCAGGTGCGTAGCCAGCACTGGACCTTGATCATGGAGAGCGTGGTGCCATCAGACAAGGGCAACTACACCTGCCTGGTGGAGAACCAGTATGGAGCCATCAACCACACCTACACTTTGGATGTAGTGGGTCAGTACTGCACCAATGTCTCCCACTCCCGAATAGACCTGCTGGTGGAATAATGGAGGTGGGGGGGGGGGGGAATGAAGGGTGGGCAAAGAGATACTTTGGCTTGCAGCAAGGGTTCTCATGGTGAGACGAGGGTGCATACGTATTTGTGTGTATGCCTTTTGATCCCCCAGGTGCACCCTGTACGCAGGTGCATGTCAAGGACCGCAGCCAAGTCTGTGGCAACTAAATATGTGCTCGTGTGTTGGTAGACATGTTTTTTTTTCTTCCATCGGCTAGTGTTTAACCTTTATTTATTAGTGCCACTCAGATTAAGGATTCCTCCTACAGAGCCAGGTACTGCAGGGCTTATTTTGGTATGTGGGTCATGATCACAGTGTGACATGATCTATATAAGGCAGACCTGGGTTAATCAATTCCCCGTGCTCATCTAAATTCACTTGGAATACCAGGTGGATGGTATTCCTGAAATCGAACCATATTGTGAAAGTTAAATTATTAACAGCAGGAAAATATGCCAAATTGATGTACAAATACTGCTCTGAAATTTTAGTAAAATTCCTAGTACTTGGGGTATTGCCCAGCATGCTGACCCCCGACCCATCCGGTACCCTGAATTTGCTCATACAAACTCTGGATTATATCCAAGTGTCGTAGTGTCATTTGACCCAAGAGAGGCATGAGGTGGGCTTTAATAGTCCAGAGGAGTATGACTCTTCCTGAGTCGGGGGGCAGACAGTGCTGCTAGACTAAGCACTCTCAGGTCCAGCGAGTTAAGACCCAACTTAGTCAACCCCTCACTCTGAACTTTGGAGCGCACAAACCAAAGGCCTCTTTTCTGCTCAGTTTGCAGAATCAATAGGCAGCAGGGCAACAGGTGGAAAGGGGTAAAAGATGGTCAGCTGGAGTGCTGTGTGTGTGTGGGTGTGGGTGGGTGTGTTTGCAAATATGTGCATATGTCAACTTTGCCCATATTTTGTGGAGAACTAGTTCCCTTTAACCTCATTGTGCCACTATACAAACAATAGACATCAGAGCGTTCCTACCCTACTTAATATCCTGAAGGTTTTGTCAATAATTCACTGATAACCTGATGGGCCATGCAGCAGATTCTTTACTCGGGTACAAGTTTTTAGGGGCCAGTGGACCATGTGTGTCAGCAGGGTGAATATCCATATTCCCAAGGGGAATAGATTACCCCCCCCCCCCCCTGCCTAGTGGACTGACAGGGAGACATTACACGCTGCAAAATTTTGGTTGCGTCTCTTGAGTTACTAGAAGTCTGATAAAATTCTAGGTAGAGTTGGGACCGACCCGATCCAATACCGGTTTCGGGCACCGACGCTGACGTAATCGCTCATTGGATATTGGACCGACGTTACTGATCCATTACCGATCCAGATTTCATAGTCTGATGTTTTAATGGATTATAAGTGTGTAGCTAATGATGCAGTTTTAAGCCCCATAGTAGCCAGAATGGTGTATGTCAGTTCAGGTAGTGAAGTGTTCTGAGTGCGGGGACGTGGGACACAAGCGCTTCACGTGCCCACATAGAGAGCGGGAAGTGGAGCATGGGGAAGCCGCTAACCAGATGGCTGAAGTGGGGGGGGGGGGGGTCCTGGGGTCTTTAGCGTGTCCCTGTATCAGAGGGACCCGGTGTGCGTGGAGTTAGTGGTGCTGCTGCGTAAGTAACCTCCCCAGCAGCTGCCGCAGGAGGTGCACAATGATGGGTGAGAGGCGGCAGCGGGACCCGCCTGTCGACACTTGACAGGACAGGACAAGTGAAGAGGCACATTTACAATCTTCCATCACCTTATCCAGGTTATTGTCACAATTTGATTTAATTGATGCTTGGAGAATAAAAAATTCAAACAGCAGACAGTACACATGGGTAAAGGTTTCAGGGAACAGGGTCAGCGGTGCCAGACTGGACAGGCCGTAGATCACCAACAAAAAAATATAAAGCTTTCTGGCATGTTTACTTGAAATGACTACAGGGTAGAGGTCTTTTTGTAAAAAATTGAGTTATTTTGGGTAATTTGGAGAGGAAAAAAAGCACAGTTTGACTCTTTAAAATCAATTGCCGCGTTAAAGGAGTTGCCATAGCAATTTGCAGTCCTAATAATAATAATAATGATAATAATGATGGATTACATTTATATAGCGCTCTATCTTGAAACCCAAAAGTGCTTCACAGTGAAGGGGGAAACTCACCCCACCCACCACCACCTGCTTGCATGTGAAACCTAAATTGTTTTGGAATAAACTTAAATTTCATGCATTTTTAGATGTTTTTTTGCTCTTTTAATAAGAAGGGCTGTGTGGTCTACTACAGTCTCGTGTAACCTTACACATGGTCGGTATCGGTATCGGCAGATATCCAAATTCAGGTATCCGGATCGGATTGGAAATGGAAAAAAAGGGGGGGATTGGTGCATCTCGAATACTAGGAAGGTTTTTTGCACACATGCGCTTAAAAACCATGCAAGGTCAGGCACATGTATGCAATCATCGTTACACACACAGACACACACACACGCACACACAAACTCATATACACTCACCCCCACTCAGGACCCCTGCTCTGCTGTGGGGCAAGCCAAAGCTCTCCTTCAGACGGGTGTGTTTCTGTTTTTTGTTCTGTTTTATTGCACAGCAGTAAACCCCCTCTATGTCTGGCTCCACAGTCACTGCCCCCTGCAACCTCTTGCTTCATTTGACTCCTTTTTAGTGGAGTAAGAGTGGGAGGAGGAGGGGTGGGGGGGCAAAAATAGAGGGGAAACAGAGACCGAGAGGCAGTTTCTTATCAGCCTTTTGGGCCCATATGACTCACCGGATCAGCCATTATAACCAAGTTTAATCATCCCTCTCTGGTTCAAACTGGCCTCTTGGGGCGGGGGGGGGGGGCTGCATTTGGACATGCATGCATGCACATACACACATAGATGCAAACACAGGCATAACACCCGCTGGCCCATTCAGGCAAAGCTATGGCACCCGATGGCCGGGCGGCACTTTGATAGCCCCATGCCATCTCTTGCCTTGCTGTTCTCTTCCTGTGCCCACCCCCTCCCTGACCCCTAGGGCCCTGCGTGCCAAGCCGCCAGGTTACCCAGAGGTCACTGGTCTCGCATGGGATGCCACAGAATGCCACAGAGTACCTCACCCACCTCTCCTCCCCATCACGCTGCCATAAAATTACTCCACTAACAACATAATTGATAGATTTAAGTTTTAAATAGCTGAATGGAGTTTGGCTACAATAAACGAAAAAATACTGTCTAGATCGTTGTCTGCTTTGACCGACCCTGATCACTCTTCGTTCTACATATTCGTGCGAGTTTGTTTACATTGTTGTTGTTTTTTTTTGGATCCCTCCCCCCCTTTTCTCCCCAATTGTATCTGGCCAATTACCCCACTCAGCCGAGCCATCCTGGTTGCTGACCCACCCCCTCTGCCGATCCGGGAAGAGCTGCTGGCTACCACATGCCTCCTCCGGTACATGTGGAGTCGCCAGCTGCTTCTTTTCACCTGACAGTGAGGAGTTTTGCCAGGGGGACGTAGCATGTGGGAGGATCACGCTATTGGCCCCAGTTCCCCGTCCCTCCCTGAACAGACCAGAGGAGGCACTAGTGCAGCAACCAGGACACATACCCACATGCGGCTTCCCACCCACAGACACAGCCAATTGTGTCTGTAGGGACGCCCGACCAAGCCGGAGGTAACACGGGGATTCGAACTGGCAATCACTGTGTTGGTAGGCAACGAAATAGACCGCTATGCTACCCACACACCTCTACATTGTTGTTGTTGTTGTTGTTGTTTTTTTCATGTGGGCTCCTATGATTGTTTGACTTGATCTCCACATGATTGGGAAAGTTGATTACATTTTCCCTCCTCTCAGTTTTATTGTATATATTTTGTATGTTTTCTTATTTGTAAATGTTTTACCAGAGTATTAGAGGCGGGCTGAGATGGAGAGGTGGCAGCATCAGCGAGTCAGAAGCAGGGATGCATGTTCATTTTCGCTAAAAGGAAATTTTGCCAATATTTTTGTTATCCCTAACATAAACCAAGATGCTATCTCGGGTAACTTTAGTACTCAAGGAACTGGAGCAGGAGTTTTTTGCATTAAAAAATAGAGCACAATTTTGTAAAATATTATGAGGCTTTATCTGGAAAATGAGAACTTAAGAGTTGTTTACAACTCACTGTGGCTCAGTTAATGTACCACTGCTTATAGATCTGATCACAGATTGATAACTGATACTAGTCTGAGCTCGTCTGAAATGGTTGCTCCCTCCATCTTTCCTGCGGGTAACTTTTCGACAGGCGTTTTGTTACCTCGTGCCGTGCACCACAGTGTGGTAACACTGCGGTAAACACGTTAGTGCATCACTAATCCAAGTATGCACCCTAAAAAGGTATTTCAGCACTCAGCAGAATCTGACTTTCCACTAGGACCAGCAGTCTTGAGTTCAACATAAAATTAAAAAAATGTCCGATTGTTGTGAGAGTGGTCTCTGCTCGTGTGTTGTGGAGTTTTGGAGAGTGTGAGGTAGAGAAAGACAGCATGTGGGATGATGGGAGAGGGTGAGGGGGGTGAAGAGGGAGAGAAGGGGGGAGGAGAAGGAAAGAGAGAGAGAGGGAGAGAGTAAACACAGCGAGCCCTAGGAATGTGGGGGAAGGAGGAGGGAGGTGGAAAGAGAGAGAGGGGGGAGCAGAGAAAGGGGAGGGGTGGGAATCATCTGATCTGACAGACCAAACAGTGGTGACGGACAGACGATGGACTGTTAGGCATTGTTGAGCTGCTGCAGACAGACAGACAGACAGACATATGGAAGATTTCTCCTCACTCCCCATCTGTTCCTCCTCTATATTCCTTGATTTATCTCTCCACCTCCGCCTCATCTCTGCTTTTTTTTCCTTCCTACCCCCCCTCCCCAATTCTCAGTTTAGTCTTCCTAACCTGTCAAAAATCCCTCATTACACAGCCTCACACACTTACCCCCCCCCCACCACACACACCCACACACACACACAAAACTAATTCAAGCACCTACCTTTGGGGAATGTTTTGTAATGGCTATGTTGTCCTTCAGGCTAAGTGATGTCATTGCATGTGTCTGTGTGTGTGTGTCTGTGTGCGTGTGTGTGTGGGTCTAGGTGGTGGCATGGGGTGGCTGTCAGAGTGGGGGTTGGTGGGTGGCTTGGTGTGATTGTGGAGGCAGTGCAGTGTGTGAAAGAGGGCATTGTTCAACAGGTCTCGCTCTGTTTGGATTCGCAGGCCAAATGTTTGCTTGCAGAAGAATGCAGATAGTTTGAGTTGGGGTGGGGGGGGGGATTAAGTTGTTTTACTTTCCAAAGCAAGTGCTTTTTTTTTTTTTTTGCTTAACTGCTACACAGCCACGATATCGCTGATGCCGAGTGGTATTTTGTCAAGGCAGGCCAATTAGTGTGGAAAGCGAGAAAATGATAAAAGCGATGTTGTTTTTGTTTTTTTCAGATATTCCCCTGCAGATTTACTGTCTCTCATCTACTAGAGATAACACTAACTCGTTGTTTTTTTTCAACACACTAAATGCTGATCTGTTAAACGGAAAATTTATCAATTGTCCACTTCATCTGTCTGCAACAGAGATAACTCGTCAAGAAAACACCGCAGTTGTTCCCGATCATCTCTGGATTAGCTGAGCAAGTTTTTTCTACATCCTAGCAGAGTTTCCGATACTACTCTGAACACGCTGTTAAAAAAAAAAACACATCCTCGTTCTCTCGACTAAGCTGCTTTTCCGATGGTTAAAATAAAATCCCACAACATTGGTGAGGGGATGTTGCGGACGATGGTACAGAGACTTACACGCAATGCATTCTGGTACCTGTAGGCACGGTGGGAAAGACTCTGTGAGCAGGAGAACACCGATTTCTCCATCAATTCGGTACACAGTGGGCGACTGGGTGGCGTGGCAGTCTATTCCGTTGCCTACCAGCACGGGGCTCTCCAGTTCAAATCCCCATGTTCCCCGTGTTACCTGCGGCTTGGTCGGCGTCCCTACAGACAATTGTCCGTGTCTGCGGGTGGGAAGCCGGATGTGGGTATGTGTCCTGTTTGCTGCACTAGCGCCTCCACTGGTCGGTTGGGGCGCCTGTTTGGGGGGCGGGGACCGGGGGGAATAGCGTGATCCTCCCATGCGCTACGTCCCCCTGGCTACACTCCTCACTGTCAGGTGAAAGAAGAGGCTGTGGACTCCACATGTATGGGAGGAGGCGTGTGGTAGTCTGCAGCCCTCCCCGGGGTGGAGCAGCGAGCAGGGTGGCTCAGAAGAGTGGGGGTAATTGGCCCAAAATTTGATTGGGGAGAAAAAGGGGAAGGGGGGTGGACTTGTGCCTTTCCCCTAAAACCCTTTACAGATTTTGCTTCCACTAACTCTTGGCCCGTGTTTTTCTCCTGGTGTTAGAGCGGTCCCCTCACCGGCCCATTCTCCAGGCGGGTCTGCCGGCCAACACGACCGTGTACGTAGGGCAGGATGCACGCTTTGTCTGTAAAGTGTACAGCGATGCCCAGCCCCACATCCAGTGGCTAAAGCACATCACGCAGAACGGCAGCCACTACGGCCCCGATGGACACCCCTACGTCCGCGTGCTGAAGGTACGTTCCGCCGCCGCCGCCTCTGTGACTTGTGTGTGGCTCGTCTTCCCCGACGTTCTGCTTTACTGAATCCTCCCTGTCTTGGATTTACCCTGTTTGCCATTGTGTTTTCTTGCAGTATGTCCAACAGTGATAAAGACTAAGGCCCAATTGGAAACTCCACTAACCATCAGCTTTCCTCCCCTATAACGTAATAGGTCTTCACCATGCTGACTGTTGGGGGGGAGGGGGGGCAATTCTTGTCGTGCGTTCTCCCTGCAACTATACAAAGTTGTTAACGTCACACAGCTACACTACCGTTCAAAAGTTTGGGATCACCCAAACAATTTCGTGTTTTCCATGAAAAGTCACACTTATTCACCACCATATGTTGTGAAATGAATAGAAAATAGAGTCAAGACATTGACAAGGTTAGAAATAATGATTTGTATTTGAAATAAGATTTTTTTACATCAAACTTCGCTTTCGTCAAAGAATCCTCCATTTGCAGTAATTACAGCATTGCAGACCTTTGGCATTCTAGCTGTTAATTTGTTGAGGTAATCTGGAGAAATTGCACCCCACGCTTCCAGAAGCAGCTCCCACAAGTTGGATTGGTTGGATGGGCACTTCTTTGAGCAGATTGAGTTTCTGGAGCATCACATTTGTGGGGTCAATTAAACGCTCAAAATGGCCAGAAAAAGAGAACTTTCATCTGAAACTCGACAGTCTATTCTTGTTCTTAGAAATGAAGGCTATTCCATGCGAGAAATTGCTAAGAAATTGAAGATTTCCTACACCGGTGTGTACTACTCCCTTCAGAGGACAGCACAAACAGGCTCTAACAGGTACTATTTAATGAAGATGCCAGTTGGGGACCTGTGAGGCGTCTGTTTCTCAAACTAGAGACTCTAATGTACTTATCTTCTTGCTCAGTTGTGCAACGCGGCCTCCCACTTCTTTTTCTACTCTGGTTAGAGCCTGTTTGTGCTGTCCTCTGAAGGGAGTAGTACACACCGGTGTAGGAAATCTTCAATTTCTTAGCAATTTCTCGCATGGAATAACCTTCATTTCTAAGAACAAGAATAGACTGTCGAGTTTCAGATGAAAGTTCTCTTTTTCTGGCCATTTTGAGCGTTTAATTGACCCCACAAATGTGATGCTCCAGAAACTCAATCTGCTCAAAGAAGTGCCCATCCAACCAATCCAACTTGTGGGAGCTGCTTCTGGAAGCGTGGGGTGCAATTTCTCCAGATTACCTCAACAAATTAACAGCTAGAATGCCAAAGGTCTGCAATGCTGTAATTGCTGCAAATGGAGGATTCTTTGACGAAAGCAAAGTTTGATGTAAAAAAAATCTTATTTCAAATACAAATCATTATTTCTAACCTTGTCAATGTCTTGACTCTATTTTCTATTCATTTCACAACATATGGTGGTGAATAAGTGTGACTTTTCATGGAAAACACAAAATTGTTTGGGTGATCCCAAACTTTTGAACGGTAGTGTATTTGTGTTTAGCCCAATGCTGCTGGATGTTTGTTGATAGTATGTAGGTATATTTGTATGTGTGTGTGTGTGTGTGTGTGTGTGTGTGTGTGTGTGTGTGTGTGTGTGTGCGGGCTGTTGATATTTCTATATACACAAGGCTTTGTGTGCTTTTTCATGCGTTTGCTTGTGTGTGTGTATGTGTGTGTACCTGGATTTCAGCGCTCAGGCATTAACAGCTCGGACGTGGAGGTGCTCACCCTCACCAACGTGACAGAGGAGGATGCTGGGGAGTATACCTGTAAAGTCTCCAATTATATAGGGGAGGCCAACCAGTCAGGGTGGCTGACTGTCATCCCAGGTAACCCTGAGGCCTTATCGCTGACCAACCTACCCCCGGTGTGGTGTCTTTGGGCCTGTCCCTGACCCAGTGTGCTGTGGTGGTCCTGCTGGTGGTCTCTTGGTGGTCCTGGGTTCACGAACTTTCTGTCTATAGAGTCAAGAGTATTCCTGTTGTCCGAGCTGCTCCTCTTCTACGGAGACTGCAGCCATGGAAGCACCAGTCAAATCTGCACACCTGTACAAAGAAACTGCCGCAGCTGTCACTCGCTCTCGCCTTTTCTTTCTTTTTCTTCCTTTTCCCGTCCCTTGTTTCAATGAATAAGTCAGGTCAAGTCGATAATAGGCTATAGCCCTAAATCACTGCTACATCATCAAAGGGCTTTACGTGATAGATGCATAAAGTAAATAACAATAGCTCTAAATCACTGCTACATCATCAAAGGGCTTTACGTGATAGATACATAAAGTAAATAACAAGCGACAGCAGCCTCTATTCTTAGAAACCCAAATCAGATGACGAAAACATTTTCTACAAAAATAGGAGGAACATCAGAGGAGCATCGGAGGAGGTTTCCCTCTTCCAGATGTGCATTAGATGCCGAGTGGGCAAGGTAGACACGGTGTAATAACGGGGTTTAGAAATCAAACATTTAATGACGACACTCGCCGAAAATGAAAACAACGGAAAAAAGAAAAGTGGACGCAGGGACAGCACTGTCTGCAGTTGCATGTGAGACGTCCTTACCAAACGTCACCACAGAGCCACATGCCTCATGCAACAGTCATCAGACCGAAGTCACAGGGCCCTTTCTCTGCCTCTCTCTCTCTCTCTCTCTCTCTCTCTCTCTCTCTCTCTCTCTCTCTCTCTCTCTCTCTCTCTCTCTCTCTCTCTCTCTCTCCTCTCTCTCTCTCTCTCTCTCTCTCTCTCTCTCTCTCTCTCTCTCTCTCTCTCTCTCTCTCTCTCTCTCTCTCTCTCTCTCTCTCTCTCTCTCTCTCTCTCTCTCTCTCTCTCTCTCTCTGTCTGTCTCTCCCCCTCTCTCTCTATTGCTTGCTCTGCCAGGGCGCTGTACGGTGTTGTAGTATGGTGCTCTCCATGCCTCTCCCCTGTAGTCGTGTGTGCATGTGTCCAGACCCGTTACCAACTGGACTGGCCTACAGGGTTTCTTGTGGCACGGTGATGGGCACACTGGGGTTTATTCTGTGCATTTTCTTTGTTTTCTCATGTTTTGTCTTTGCAAGGGGGTCTTTCTTTGTCTCCTGTTTGCTATGAAGCTGCCCCCCCCTCCCCCATCCCCTCACGCACACACACGGAAACTCCCATCATCCCATCATCGTTTTAGATGGAACCACAGCGATGGAAACCATCCAGATTCTCTTATTTCTCTTTTGGTGTTGTGGGTCTCATTTTTTTTCTTTCTCTCTCTCTCTCTCCCTCTCTCTGTCTCTGCTCCCCCTCTCCCCTCCAACTTCTCTATCTTCTCTTTCTCCTCATCTCTTTCCAAATGTCACTCTATCTGCAAATATTTTCCGCTCGAACCCTTATCTTCCACCCTCTTTCTCCTTTTACTTCTTCTTCTTCTCCTTCTTCTTCTACTTCTTCTTCTCTCAGACCGCAGGTGTTAACACCACAGATAAGGAGATAGAGGTTCTCTACTTGCCCAATGTAACTCTCGAGGACGCTGGGGAGTATACGTGCTTGGCGGGTAATTCTATTGGGATCTCCTATCACTCTGCTTGGTTGACGGTGCTTGAAGGTACACACACCCACGTACTGCCCTCTCTCTCTCTGTCTGTCTTTCCTCGCCGTTGTCCGAAATGGTTGGATTATGTTGTTTCTGCGACCTCTGCGGAAGGCAATCCCTCCCCCTGGAGTCAAAGGCATGCAAACTCAAATATTAGATTACTGTGATGAACTCGCACACTCATCATTGGAGCCAGTGTAACGTAAGAGCAGTGAGCATAAATTCTATAATGCTATCGAGATTGGCGAGCTGTTGAAAGCTGGGGCCAGATAACGGGGTAGTTTGACTTATGACTTATTACAACTTAGAGACGGAAGTGGCGTTCCCAGCAGAGCTCAAGTGTCTCCCGACTCCAGAGTGACAGGGAGAGGGTTTGTCTCCATCCTTCATTTTTCTTCTTTGTTATCTCTCTCTCTCATGCTCTCTCTCTCTCTCTCTCTCTCACGCTCTCTCTTTCTCTTGCTCTCTCTCTCTCTCTCTCGTGCTCTCTCTCGCTCTCTCTTTTTGGGGAAAATGTGGCGGTGCCAGATTGTGGTTTTCTAACTACATGTCAAGGGAACCTGTCTGTCTCTTTATGGTATGTGCGTTTTGCATGACTTATGACTGGATATTAACTCCCTCTTCCTCAAATTGGCTCCGCCCTTTTCCTGGCTCTGATAATCGGATGTCTTTAAGACCCTTATTTCTCCTTGAAATAAGGATTGAAAGGCAAAGTTCAACGCTCATATCTTGTTGGCTTGACTTTCTTAATTATCAGGGCCAAACCACTAAAGCAAATACACAGTAACTTGATTTATCTTGTTTAATGTATGGGAATGTTTGTCCACTTGTGTCCATGTGTCTGCATTGTGTGTCCCCATCTGTTTGTATTTTTCCTGTTTTTGTCTTTTGCTTGCTATCTGGTTTGTCGTGATATTTGCTGAAAGACCAAATGCATAAAACGTCACCCTAGTGTCTGCAGGCATTCACAACAACAGATGTGTGTTGTTTCGCAAGTCTTAGCACCAAAGTGATAAATTGAGGGTAGTTAGATGGGTAGTCTCTGCCCTCGACACAGACAGCCAGCGCTCCTCCACACATCTCCATCCACGCGTGCACAAACACAGTGTTCTTACAAGATTGCCATTTTGTTTTGCCCATAAACAGTGAAATATGATGACCACAGGGAGGCCGTTTCCTCTGGGTGTAATATGTGTAATTGATTGTCTTCTGATATGCTCTATGTGCATTGGTGGCGCCTGCGTGGCTGTGGCATCTGTGTGTCATGTGGTTTTTGGAACCCAGTGGATGCAAGAAGTTCCTCCATGTAGCCCCCCTCTGCCAATCTGGCTGACTGGCCGGCTCGCTGTTTGGCACATGGGCCTTGTTTGTGGAGGGCCATGCATAATAGAACAGTCCATTCCTATAGTCTTCTGCATGTGCGCGCGCGCGCACACACACACACACACACACACACACACACACACACACACACACACACACACACACACACACACACACACACACACACGCACATGCACAGCTCATTTCCTCGACAGGAAGTTCAGGCCATATACAGTCTCAGAGGACACTGCTCTAACTTGTTTGCGGTCTGTGTGCTTGCATGCGTGTCTCCCCTAGTAGCATAAAACACAGACATGCGCTGGCTCAGCAGAGGCTGGCTTCTGCCGCTCACAAATGATGTGGCCACGAGGTTAAACCAGGAGAGAGGAGAAGATATCCCATGTAACATTCATAATGCAACATTTGTAATGCAGCTGTCTGTCTGTGTCACGTCTGCCGTCCATATGTGTTTTGTCATATGCAGAATAGATGTGAATGGGGCGTCCGGGTGGCATGGCGGTCTATTCTGTTGCCTACCAACATGGGGATCGCTGGTTCGAATCCTCGTGTTACCTCCGGCTTGGTCCGTCGTCCCTACGGACACAATTGGCCATGTCTGCGGGAGGGAAGCCGGATGTGGGTATGCATTAGCGCCTCCTTTGGTCAGTCAGGGCGCCTGTTTAGAGGGGAGGGGGAACTGAGGGGGATAGCGTGATCCTCCACGCGCTACGTCCCCCTGGCAAAACTCCTCACTGTCAGGTGAAAAGAAGCGGCTGGCGACTCCACATGTATCGGAGGAGGCGTGTGGTAGTTTGCAGCCCTCCCCGGATCGGCAGAGGTGGGTGGAGCAGCGACCGGGACGGCTCAGAAGAGTGGGGTAATTGGCCATGTACAATTGGGGAGGGAGGAAAAAAAAGAATAGATGTGTGTGTGTTGGGGGGGTTGTTGTACGGGGGTCACCCGTACATGTGTGTCCATAAACACCTCCCTTACAGAGGTTCCACCTTTCTCTTCTCCCCCATGACCTCTCTCCCTTGCTCCAACTGCTCCCATTTTTTTTATATTTTTTCTTAGTTGAAGACAATGACATAGTTAGAGGCCTGCCATCCCCCGACTACGTGGAGATCGCCATATACTGCGTGGGCGTCTTCCTCATCGCCTGCATGGTAGTGATCGTGGTCGTGTGTCGAATGAGAAACACGGCCAAGAAGCCGGACTTTGGGGGCCAGCCAGCGGTCCACAAACTCAGCAAACAGATCCCTCTCCGCCGCCAGGTAACAGAAAGTAGATAAAGAGTTTGAAAGGCATCTAACACCCCTAGAGGACAGTAACACATGGTAAAAAGCACTCATGATAACCGACTCTCTTGAATATACACTCAGGCATATGAAATATGGGGTCTTGGTGGAGATGGTATGGGGGGGGTATTAAATACAGATAATAAAACAGTGGCGCAGTGGTTAGTGTGGTCCCCTCACAGCAAGAAGGCCCTGGGTTCGAGCCCCGGGGTTGTCCAACCTTGGAGGTTGTCCCGGGTCATCCTCTGTGTGAGGTTTGCATGTTCTCCCTGTGTCTGTGTGGGTTTCCTCCGGGTGCTCCGGTTTCCTCCCACAGTCCAAAGACATGTAGGTCAGGTGAATTGGCCGTACTAAATTGTCCCTAGGTGTGAATGTGTGTCGGCCCTGTGATGGACTGGTGACCTGTCCAGGGTGTCTCCCCGCCTGCCGCCCAATGAACTGCTGGGATAGGCTCCAGCATCCCTGCGACCCCGAGAGCAGGATAAGCGCTTTGGAGAATGGATGGATGGAAAGGTTAAGTTGGACACCCGATAGATTTAAAAATGAGACTGTATTTCTGTGCAGGAGTAATGAATTTTGAAAAAAGAATAAATACTAGGTTTCTGTTGAAAACATCCTTCTGCAGCACAGCAGACTCTTCTCATTTTAAACAGCGCTGCCTCTTGAGAGGCTTTTGTAGTGTGAAGCATCATCTCAGAGGCATTTCATGAATATCTGAGCAAGCTAGCACTGCTGTCCTGCACGTTTTGAGTTTTACCTCTGTGCATGAGCCATTCCTTCCCCTCAAGGGAAAACAACATTCTAAAAGGCACAAAAAGTATTGGATTACATGCCATGGAGAGATGGATTCCTGTTTCAAGGTAAGGTTAGGGAGAAGAGAGGAGTCCAGGGGCATTAACAAGGCTGCCTATCTGAAATACGGCGGTAGCTAACACTTAATAAATGCTTAAATGTAAATTCTAGCTCGGAGAAAGAGATTAATCTGCATAATGGCGACGTATTAAGTATGGAAATGAGCTGCGGGGAGTATTTCTCACCCATGTGCATGTTATTGCACCATACTTGCTAATGTTCATTTTTAAATTCAACACTTTCCAGAGCAGACGGTAGGTGATAAGTTCTTTTGATTTCAAAATATGTTTAATAATTTTACTTGTCGTCTATTAATTGATTAATGCGGGGGCATTTTCTCATTGTAAATGTATCACACTACCACACACAAACACACACAGACACACACAGACCAAGGTTCTCTAGTCATGGTGCATTTCTGGCGCGTCGGCTAAAGCAGATAACAGTCCACAAACACAACCCCTCCTCATTCCTGTCGAGGCCCGGTGTATGTGGACACGGCTGATGGCAGAGGGAGCGGCCCACCAATCCAACCATTTCTTTCTTCTTCTTTTTTTTTTTATTTCCCCCCCTTTTTCTCCCAATTGTATCCGGCCAATTACCCCACTCTTCCAAGCTGTCCCAGTCGCTGCTGCACCCCCTCTGCCGAGATCTGGGGAGGGCTGCAGACTACCACATGCCTCGTCCGATACATGTGGAGTCGCCAGCCGCTTCTTTTCACCTGACAGTGAGGAGTTTCGCCAGGGGGACGTAGCTCATGGGAGGATCACGCCATCCCCCCCAGCCCCCCCCCCCCAAACAGGTGCCCCGACCAACTAGAGGAGGCACTAGTGCAGCGACCAGGACACATACCCACATCCGGCTTCCCACCCGGCCAGTTGTGTCTGTAGGGACGCCCGACCAAGCCAGAGGTAACACTGGGATTCGAACTGGCGATCCCCATGTTGATAGACAACAGAACAGACCGCTACACTACTCGGGTGCCCCAGTCCAACCATTTTACCCAGCAATAGAGTCTCAAACACATGCACGCACGCGCACACACACACACACACACACACACACACACACACACACAGACCAAAGTCACACAGACCAAAGTCCTCTAGTCATGCCTTTTGTTATAGTCAGCCTGTGAGCCCAGGCTGTGGTGATCAGCCAATCTCTCTTTCTTTCTGTAGGTGTCAGCTGACTCCAGCTCCTCCATGAACTCCAATACACCTCTGGTCCGTATCACCACACGACGCAGCTCTGCCCACGATGAGCCCATTCCTGAATACGACCTCCCTGAGGACCCCCGCTGGGAGTTTGCCCGAGACAGGTGAAGATGGTTATGGGGGTTGGGATTTCAAGCAAACTGGGAAGATATAAGCAGCTTGCTTGTTCTTAATGCATGTTTTGATATATAAATAGACAACGCTTCCTCGATTATAGATACATCATTAATGAGTTCTTATGCAGATCTGGTTCTCCCCCATGAAATGTAAAATCAAAACATTTCAGAATATAGAATTTTCAGAAAGTGCTTATCTGCAGTGTTATATAACATTAATGGGTTAAAGGTGAGTTTTCAAGTCCCTGCAAACAGTAGCATCAATATTGTAATTGCAGTGATCAGTATTAAGGTCCTTGGCCTGCACCCGCCACAGTATTTACTGTTATCTCTGGTTAGCAGTTTGGTTACGGTATCAGATAACACCTAGATTATAACACAATGACCATCTGGATCATTGTGTTCTAACTGTTATGAGCTCAGATAACTATTGTTCTTGTTGAAGTGTGCCATTAACTGTTGTAGACAGCAGACAGTAATGACTAACTAGTGAGTAATGTTGTGATACGGGACAGTGATTCATCAGTAGTTCCTTTAGTAGACTTGCCTGAATTTGGCACCTCTCCTCTGGCTTCAACTCTACAGCTGCTGTGTCACTTAGGCACACTCATACAAACTCACATACACATAAGGCTGTGCTTAGTGGTTAGCAGAAACGCTTCCCTGGTGCCTTTCATCTGCATGTTGGGCGGAGGGCTATTTGTTTGCTTTCATACCAGAGAAATTAGCACCCCCGAGGTTTTGCTTACTCACCATTACAGCGGTCAGCAGAATGTTTCAGGTTGAAGGATGTTGGCCAGCTAAGGCGTTGTAGTTTAGTACTTGCATTTGGCCTCCGGCTATAGCTGTGACAGGGGAAATCCCTGACCATAAATGTGAAGGTCTGCACATTCTTTAAAAAGCTTGCCAAAGGCGTCCGGGTAGCGTAGCGGTCTATTCCGTTGCCTAGCAACACAGGGATCACTGGATCGAGTCCCCGTGTTACCTCCGGCTTGGTCGAGTGTCCCTACAGACACAATTGGCTGTGTCTGTGGGTGGGAAGCCGGATGTGGGTATGCATCCTGGTCGCTGCACTAGCGCCTCCTCTGATCAGTCAGGGTGCCTGTTCGGGGGCAGGGGGAACTGAGGGAATAGCGTGATCCTCCCACGTGCTACGTCCCCCTGGTGAAACTCCTCACTGCCATGTATCAGAGGAGGCATGTGATAGTCTGCAGTGCTCCCCGGATCGGCAGAGGGGGTGGAGCGGCCCAGGACGGCTCGGAAGAGTGGGGTAATTGGTTGGATACAGTTGGGGAGAAAAAGGGGGAACATTTTTTTAAAAAATAGTTTGCCAAAACTAAGTTTGGATCTCTGAGCAATTCCCACATGTCACAGAATGACATTTGTGATGCGCTGTTACACAGAGCCTCTTTGTATGCATGCAGAATGTCATGCACACATGAAACATACCACTCTTGATTTTAATTGATACAAGCCTCCAAAGGGGGTTTGAGGGTTCAGACCAGATCCATGTGTTGGGAGAGACTTTCTAGGCTGGATGCAGTTGTGTGTATTTTTCTCCCCGGGTCTCCATCCCTCTGTGCTCCTCGCCTGAGGGGCCGTGTTGGAATGGCAGAACATGGTGGAATGCTAACATTTGTGGTAGCATGGAGGAAAAATAACATTGATTATGTGTGATGGGATGAACAGAAAGGATGCCTTTGAGAGCAGTGTAGTGGTGAGGACTGTGTGTAGACAGATAGGGGATTGTGTTACTGTGCCAGTGCTCTGGCCTCAGGCCTTGGGCTTCACGGCTAGCAGCGTGAGTGTTTACACAGCCTGGACACTCGGCGGCTGGGGGCGGGGCCAACACCTGTCAATCAACCTCCACCAGAGCGCACCGCCAGGTCTTGGGGTCAGAGGGGTACTATGGAGGTGGTGGATAGAGGTGTAAGCATATTTGTGCATGATTATGCGTTTGTGTTTGTGTGTGTGTGAGTTCACTGTCGTAAAGCACAATGGTTTGGACAAAGTTTAGCTTTGCAGGATATTGTGCTGTGGCTTACACTGGGGTAGCTTTATCTCTATCTGATCTTGTAGTCAGCCCCACCTGTATGGCAGCACAAAGACACTTTTAAGATCCATCACTGGCTAATGTGTCAAGGTTAAGCTAATCCCTATGTAATGGCTTGTAAAGAGTGTATATCGGAACATGCCAAGGTAGGGTAAACAGTTTAGAGAAGAGTTCCTTTCTCTCGCTTTATCAGGTGATTATCGCTGGCGTCTCTACCTTCTTACCTACTGCCCTGGCACGGGCTGCAGTCACCGCGCCAGCAAAGCACTCTCATAGACACAATCTGATTGAGAGCGAATGAAAGGGAGGGAGAGATAGCTTCTGTCAGAGACAGAGGGAGGAATGGAGACGGGGTGAGGTTGAAATACTGGCCTCGTGCCTAGTTTCAATCCCTCTCACTTTTCTCTCTAACTTGGAAGTTTTTTTTCTGTTGTTTTAGAGTCACATAAAGTGAGCGGTAAAATGGGTTTTAGTTTGTCTTTCAGCAGCTAACTTACTGCCAGCTTGAGCTCGGTCTGTTTTTCCCTCTTGTGTTTTTAATCCCGTGCCGTGTGTCTGGCACCCGCAGGTTGACCCTGGGCAAGCCTCTAGGGGAGGGTTGCTTTGGTCAGGTGGTAATGGCAGAGGCCCTGGGCATCGATAAGGACAAACCCAAGGAGGCTGTAACCGTTGCTGTCAAGATGCTCAAAGGTAAGCTTGTCCTTTCCATTTGCCCAGCCGCAGTGTCCAGATCACAGAACGCTGGATCGGTTCATGTGGACACCTTTACTGAGGGGAACCTTTCATCACTCCTCAATGTTCTTCTCTCAGTAAACATGGCCGGATGAACTGATCCAACTTCCTGTGATTTTCTTACCTGGATTACTGAGCATGCATAAAGACACAGTGTACAGATATTGTAGCTCCAGGCTGTCCAGGTCGCACGGCGGTCTATTCCGTTGCCTACCAACACGGGATCGCGGTTCGAATCCACGTGTTACCTCCGGCTTGGTCGGGCGTCCCTACAGACACAATTGGCCATGTCTGTGGGTGGGAAGCCGGATGTGGGTACTTGTCCTTGGTCACTGCACTAGCGCCCCCTCTGGTTGGTCAGGGTGCCTGTTCGGGGGGGAGGGCAAACTGGGGGGGAATAGCGTGATCCTCCCACGCGCTACGTCCCCCTGGTGAAACTCCTCACTATCAGGTGAAAAGAAGCGGCTGGCGACTCCACATGTATCGAAGGAGGCATGTGGTAGTCTGCAGTCCCCGGATCTCGGCAGAGGGGGCGGGGCAGCGACCGGGACGGCTTGGGAGAGTGGGGTAATTGGACAGGTACAATTGGGGAGAAAAAAAAAGGGGGGGTATTCTAGCTCCATTAAAAGGCTGCCCTGAACAGTTAAACTGTGTTGGTAAACTTTTGACCCATTTAAAATTGGATATGGATCGGTTGAGGTGTAACAGATCATATTTTGGTTGATCCATCTAGCAACATTTTATCAGTGCGTTTTTTACTTATAATTGTCACATTATGTATTTACAACCTGCTTCCTGTACCGCCTTCCTGCACCACCGATGAACACCCATCCCACTTACACTTTTATACATGTGCATAAAAATGTGTGTGTGAGAGAGAGAGAGAGAGAGAGAGAGAGCGAGAGCGCCTTTCCATAAATCTGACATTGAATCTCTGTCATGCTCCAATGAGGGTTCAGCAGGGGGCGAGGTGGAGCCTGTGGCTGTCATTATTATTCATTATTGGCTGTTGCTGAGTGACGGCTAGGTGTAAGGTGTGTGTGTGTGTGTGTGTGTGTGTGTGTGTGTGTGTGTGTGTGTAAAGCGGGGGGGGGTACTGGGTCACATACCTGACCCCCAAAGCAGCAGCTGGCTAGAGTTCAGTCAGCACCCGCACAAAGAGGCAAGTTACACCAGCAGCACTATTGTAATTAATAAAAGTAGTGGGTTGAGGTTGAGGGCATGTGTCTGTGTGTGTGTGTGTGTGGGGGGGGGGTTAGGTCAGGTAGAGCAGGTAGCCGTTGATCCGACCTTGGCGGTAGAAATCTGCCCTTTAGAACAATGCTACATAGAACACCCAAGCAAGTTAATGATGCAGAGGAGGAATGCAGGCTATGCCATTGTGTCTGTGGGGCTACCTCTGCTCGCTCAATCAGCCCCATGAAAAAGGAGCCTGTGCTGCAGATAATGAGTCAAGATTTAGTGAATGTCTTTAATTTCCCCCCCGGCAGCTGAAAGGACGCCTCTGTAGTCTGTGCGAGGAGAGGCCTTCACTGCCGTAATGCTAGACCACGTTGTCTGTCAGCCACGCTTAATCACAGCCATCTACAAAACAAGCTGTTACCGGACAGGGCAACTAGCGGGCCTTGAATTAAGGGTAAAAAGGCGAGAGATGACAGGGGTGTGTTTGTTTCGCCGACCCTAGCCTCTCTGCTTAGTGTTCTCCCTTTTTGCTCACGCAGACGACGCCACCGAGAAGGACCTGTCTGACCTGGTGTCGGAGATGGAGATGATGAAGATGATCGGCAAACATAAGAACATCATCAATCTTCTTGGAGCCTGTACACAGGACGGTGAGCAGAGCAGGATATGCCATCGGTCCATCTTCAGACACGCCAAAACCCCTTAAACGTTACACCAACTGTTTGGTAAACAGCTTACCAGATGACTGGCTGTTGTGCACTGGGAAGATTTGGGGCATTCTCAACTTTTTGGTTCGAATATTTTAAAACCACAGTTACACGGTGCTTCACAAATTCCTGTAGAAGTATATATTGAGAAATGAGCTAAAAGAGGATGCTAATCTGGCCGGCCTGTGCTCCATCCACTGCCACGTCCTGACAGCAAAGGCCCGGTGTTCTTAGTCATAGGAAAAGCCTTTGGGACCTTACTATATGTTGGTGCATAAGGGGTTGAAAGGGGGGTCTGAGAGGTCTGTTTTGAAACTGGATGCCAGACCTAGATGTGCCTTGATAGTTTTTTCCATGAAATCTTAAAATTCCTTCTAGATTTAATGGGCAACCCATTTAGGGTGATTAAAAGTTGAGCGATATAATTCCATCTTTCCTGCATGTGGCTGCGAACCTTTTCCACCAGCTTCCAAGTATGAAAACCAAATCAGGAACAGAGGAGATTGCAGTGCCGCATGCATATGCTAGCACTTTTGAGATCAAGGTAAATTTTGGGCTTTTGCATTCCATAACATGGACCAAAGCATAAGCCTGCCCTGGAATAAGCAGATCCTCGATAAACAGGTGAGACCGCAGCCCATCCTGTCAGTCCAGACCATAATATTAATCCAGAAATGGGCCATCTAAACTATGCAAATACAGTTCATACACGAGCAGTTTTTTTTTTGTGGACCCCCCCCCCCCCCTTTTTCTCCTCGATTGTATCCAGCCAATTACCCCGCTCTTCCGAGCCATCCTGGTCATTGCTCCACCCCCCTCTGCCGATCCGGGGAGGGCTGCCGACTACCACATGCCTCCTCTGATACATGTGGAGTCGCCAGCTGCTTCTTTTCACCTGACAGTGAGGAGTTTCACCAGGGGGACGTAGTGCATGGGAGGATCACGCTACCCCCCCAGTCCCCCCCCCCGAACAGGCGCCCCGGACCGACCAGAGGAGGCGCTAGAGGAGCACTTACCTAAGTAGTAGATCTGTTTCTGACTGTTCTCTACCATTTATGTCCATCTTGTCCCCCGTGCAGGTCCGCTGTATGTGATTGTGGAGTACGCTTCCAAGGGCAACCTGAGAGAGTACCTCCGTGCCCGAAGACCCCCTGGTATGGAATACTCCTATGACATCGCCCGCGTGTCAGACGAACAGCTTACCTTCAAGGACCTGGTTTCTGCCACTTACCAGGTGGCACGGGGCATGGAGTACCTGGCGTCACAGAAGGTATACAATGGGCAGGCACACCAGTGGGCGCACACATACACACACACACACAATCATAGCGTCCCTTTCTCACATCTACCCCCTGGCTGGCCAGACAGGTTTCCGTGCCAGGGAGCCGGGCTTTTGATGTGCTTAATCCGGGAATATTTTACGTGGTAAACTTGCGTGCGCGTCACTGTGGGAATATTGTCTCCTGAAAATACTTTTATAACACACCATCCAAATCCCTGCATTGTCTGCGAATCTGCCACAAAGCCCTTCTGTTTAGACAACCAAAGAATTGTCGAGTTTTCACAATGTTGAATGGCCATGTTGGCCAAATGCAGCCTCACGCTCCCTCTCACTGTTGGAATGTGACAGAGAATACTGGTCACACAAACACACACACACACATACACACACGCACACACCTCTTACCATATATCTGACAAAGTATGTGAGGAATCTTTACTTATCCAGGCATGTTCATCATGACTGTGGCATTGTGGCATCCAGTAAGTTGCTCCCTCAGTAAGATGCAGGTCACTGGTTGATTACAGGCAGCATCAACATGGTAAAACCATTTCTAGCTAATCATGTGCACATTCGAGTATTTACTTATTTTTCATTTTTCACAAACATCTTATTCTTCCCTCTCTCCTATTCTTTATATTCTTTGACCTGGCCTCTTTCTTTCTCTTTTTTATTTTCCCCTCTCACCATTTCTCTCTCTCTCTCTCCCTTTCTCGCTCCCTCTCTCTCTTTCTCTCCCTCTCAGTCTCTCCTTCTGACTCTCCCCCTTTCTCACTCCCTCTCTCTCTCCCTACCTCTCTCTTGTTTTAACATTTAAAAAATTCTCTCCCTTTCTCGCTCTCTCTCTCTCTTTCTCTCCCTCGCTTTCCCCATCTTTCTCTCTTGTTCGCTCTCTCTCTCCTGTCTACCTCCCTCTCTCGCTCTCTGTTCTCTTTCCCTCTCTCACTCTCTCTCCCCCCTCTCCCTATCACTCCCCCTCTCTCGCTAGCTCTTTCTCTCCCTCCCTCTTTCTCTGTCTTGCTCCCTCTCTCTCTCTGTCTCACTCCCCCTCGCTTGCTCCCTCTCTCTCTCTGTCTCACTCCCCCTCGCTTGCTCCCTCTCTCTCTCTCTCTCTCTCCCGCTCCTTCCCTCCCTTCCTCTCTCGTGCTCTCTCTCTTTCTCCTCCCCTTTCTCACTCTCTCCCTCTCCTTCCCTCCCTCTCGCTCCCCCCTCTCTCGCTCTCTCTCACTCTCTTTCTCTCTTTCTGTCTGTCCATCCTGGATGGTCAAGGCCAGGATAAGGGTTAATTTTAATTATTATAAAGCAGTGGGAGATCTGGACAAATTCACAACCATGTGGTGTGATAAAGGGGTGCTGTGTTCAGCCATAGAGGATGATCTGGTTTTTGCCGCAGAGCTTGGATAACGGGTCTCACCTGTTTTTTTTTTATGTTTTGAGTTGTTGTTGAATAATTATTTTTGGGATTGTTAAAAGATGCATGTTAAGTGTTTGTTTGTAATTTGACAAATGTTGTTTATATTGTTAAAAAGATATTGAGTCTTTTTTTTTGATAATTCTTTTGTTAAATAAAGACTTGTTTTAAAAATTCAAAATTCTCTCTTTCTGTCTCTGTCGCTCTCTGTCCCTCTCCCTCCCTCTCTCTCTCTCTCTCTCGCCCTCTCTCTCTCTCACACACACTCTCCAAACCAGTGTATACACAGAGACCTGGCTGCCAGAAATGTCTTGGTCACAGAGAGTAACTTCATGAAGATCGCCGACTTTGGCCTGGCAAGGGACGTCCACAATATTGATTACTACAAAAAGACGACCAACGTGAGTCCTAGCTAGTTTGCTTCAAGGGAGTGGCATGTTTTGAAGGGCCCTATTCTCCACCCTTCTTTCCCTTTATTTAATTCCCTCCCTCCCTCTCTCCCTTCATCCATCTCTCTCTCTCTCTCTCTCTCTCTCTCTCTCTCTCTCTCTCTCTCTCTCTCTCTCTCTCTCTCTCTCTCTCTCTCTCTCTCTCTCTCTCTCTCTCTCTCTCTCTCTCTCTCTCTCTCTCTCTCCTCTCCCTCTCCCTCTCCCTCTCCCTCCCTCCCTCCCTCCCTTGGCCGGTGTCTTGGCAAAAGCTGTAGGTTCCCAGGCACCCTGCGAGTGTAATGTTTCTGAAGAGTCTGCCTTGTTTATCCCTCAGTCTCTTGAACCTTTAGGTCCATAGACACTTATACAATTAGCCAGAGCGAGAGAGAGAGAGACAGCAAGAGGGCGAGCGAGAGGGCTTAAACATAATTGACACCCCCCTTAGTGGGCCAGTGGTATCTTTCCCACCACAGAACTGCATCACATGCCTATACTCATTTGGTATGCATGGCTGCCTTTTCATTACACGCACAATCATGCTAAGTCTAGCTGACATCAACAACAATACACGTTGATGCTGATGGTAATGATGATGATGAGGACAATGACAACAGCCACGATGATGATTACTTAACTAAGACTGCTCTGACAAGTATCATGGTTGTAGCGCTGCACTTGTATCTTCATTATGCTCTTTTGGCCTTTTTATTTGCTCGTACTTATTGGACTACTCTTGCCAAAGGTCATATAAAGTAGCCTTATTCTTGCCTATTAACTAGCGTAGCCAAAAATAATGAAATTCCCTCAATGAAAATACAAGGTGTATAAATTTATTAAAATAGCCAGCTCATGGGCATCCGGGTAGCGTAGCGGTCTATTCTGTTGTCTACCAACACGGGGATGGCTAGTTCGAATCCCCGTGTTGCCTCCGGTTTGGTCGGGCATCCCTCCAGACACAATTGGCCGTGCCTGTGGGTGGGAAGCCAGATGTGGGAATGTGTCCTGATAGCTGCACTAGCGCCTCCTATGGTCAGTCAGGGCACCTGTTCAGGGGGGAGGGGGAACTGGGGGGAATAGCGTGATCCTCCCATGCGCTACGTCCCCCTGGCGAAACTCCTCACTGTCAGGTGAAAAGAAGCAGCTGGCGACTCCACATGTATCGCAGTAGGCATGTGGTAGTCTGCAGCCCTCCCCGGATCGGCAAAGGGGGTGGAGCAGCGACCGGGACAGCTCGGAAGAGTGGGGTAATTGGACGGATACAATTGGGGAGAAAAAGGGGGGGATCCAAAAAAAAAAAAAAAAGAAGTGTGGCAGAGTGATGTGCGGTTTTGTTGGGTCCCATCAAGCCCTCATAGAAGATTCTATGAGAGCATTTAATGCTTTATTTCCAAGTAGAAACAAATTGAACCAAGTCTTTCTGATCTACCTCACCGCAACAGAGACGGCGGTATTGACCAGGGTCTGCTTGTCAGCTGTGCTTAGCCACCCACGCTAGTGTTTTAGTGGCACATAGAGATAAACTATGCTTTATCTATGACCTTGTTTATCAGCTCCAGGGTTTAGCAATGTAAATGACCCTCTTCCAAATAAACCTCCAAGTCACCGGGGGGCTTTATTTCCTATACTGCCTGCGATAACGGCATCCCCCAGCAGAGTCTGAATTAAAAACATGCTGATCAGACAAGAATTTAATGATGCCAGGGGTGTTTCAGTGCGTACGTTAAAGTGTGACAGACTGCACCGTTTTGACCTCTGACCTGTGTGTATGTGCGCCCTCAGGGTCGTCTCCCGGTGAAATGGATGGCTCCAGAGGCGCTGTTTGACCGAGTGTACACACACCAGAGTGACGTGTGAGTATTTAATCGGTTTATACCGATTCTCTATTAATTCCGTTGCAATTTCCTATCTCTCCAAAACACTTGGACACATACACACACACACACTCTCAAAGACATGGTTATTGTGGGATACAGCCAGTCTCCTGTAGCAGCAGCGGGTCTCTAAAGGTTGTTTATCAGGGTTAAAAGGCAGGGAGATAGTGAGGTGTTTTGTCGGAGAGCGGTGTGTTGGCGTGGGGGAGCTTTATGGGGGGGGGGAGGGCAGCACTGGCCGGTCTGAGGCAAAAGTGAGGATTTCATGCTAGACTTGCAGCCAATGCTGTGTTACTAATCTGGCCTGCTTCAAAAGCCCAAGAAGGGGCCTGTGCCCACCACCCTCCCTCACCTCACCCGCACTCCACCAGCCCTGCACGGAAGTCTCCCCCCCTCTTAGGCCTTCACACTTGTCTGAACGCAACAATGCTGCGCCTCCGATTCAGGGCCTCATCCCTCTTCTGGCTCCATCCCCACCCCACCCCACCCCACCCCATCACCTCTCCTCATTCACCAACACAGTGAACATTAGGCTCATCCATCGGAGCCAATTTTGTGATCAAAATACGCCCAGCCCCCTTCTTGCTTCCATTCATCTGGTATGGGGAGAGCTGACCTGTCTCACTCTCTTTAAGTTGGAGGCTACTCGTTCTAAAAACAGAGAACAAAGGAATAGCGTCCCTCTCACTCTGGTGTTTGAGTCTTATGCAGTCTGACAGTGCTGTTTGAAGTTTGTGCTCCAGACACAGTCGGCAGAAAGTGTGTGTAGCAATTAGATAAATGCTTATGTCCTGACCCCTGGGAAAGCTCATTTTCCGTGTGTGTGTGTGTGTGTGTGTGTGTGTGTGTGTGTGTGTGTGTGTGTGTGTGTGTGTGTGTGTGTGTGTGTGTGTATGTGTGTGCATGTGGGCCTATGAGTCATACACTGGTCGCACACACACACAACAAGCACCCTCACAATTAAACGATCAGTTTGAGGGGAATGACTCCTTTGTGGGCGTGTGTATGTGTGTATGTGTGTGTGTGTGTGTTTTTTTTAAGGGGGGCTGGGAAGCAATGCCTGCTTTAGTCCTTTGTGCCGTGTTCACTACTAATTACATTTCATCACTCACTTTTAGTAATTGGCTTTTTCAAATAGGGTATAAAGAGAGGAGGGGAGGAGGACTTACACCCAAACCTCACCAGAAACTCCACCGATCTATACATGACATCAGATTAAATGAATACATGCATTCCAATGAAAGCCGCCCTGTGTTGTTTTGACAAATTGTCCCAGAGGACTCGGTGCGAGGTTGTCACAGGCAGGCTTAGTGAGTTAAGGGGAGAGAGTCGTTCTGATGGCATAGGGAAAGTCCACTATGTTCCAGGATGTGGCGATGCGAGGGGTCTAATCCAGTAAGAGGGGCTAGACAGAAGAAGAAGAAAAACAAGCCTTCAGTCTCTCCGCCTCGGCCTCGCTTTTCTTAAATGGCTCGGTAGGGGCTTGAACCCTTGAATGGTTTGCTCCGATTCCCTGATGTTTTCCTATTGATTGGTTCACTGATAATCATATTCATGATTTTTCTCTTTCAATATCACACACATCCAGAGTGTGGCTATGGAAAACCTAAGTGCATGAGATGGGAATGTAATATGAGTCAGATGGACAGGACAGGTAGAAATCAAAATTTACAGAGGGCGTCCAGGTAGCGTGGCGGTCTAGTCCGTTGCCTACCAACGCAGGGGATCGCTGGATCGAGTACCCGTGTTACCTCCGGCTTGGTCGAGCGTCTCTACAGACACAATTGGCCGTGTCTGCGGGTGGGAAGCCAGATGTGGGTATGTGTCCTGATCGCTGCACTAACGCCACCTCTGGTTGGTAGGGGGGCCTGTTTGGGGGTGGGGGGGGGGGGACTGGAGGGAATAATATGATCCTCCCACCCCCTGGCGAAACTCCTCACTGTCAGGTGAAAAGAAGCGGCTGGCGACTCCATGTACCGGGGGAGGCATGTGGTAGTCTGCAGCCCTCCCCGGATCGGCAGAGGGGGTGGAGCAGCGACCGGGACGGCTCGGGAGAGTGGGGTAATTGGCCAGATACAATTTGGGGGCAGGGGAAATGGAGAACCCCCCCCCCCAAAAAAAAAAAAGATATCGAAATTTACTTCGGTAGAAAGAAGTAAAGAAGAGTCTGTATTCTGATTTGAAAAGTACAAAGTGTTGCGTGCAGTGTTGTGTGTTAATTGCGACCACTTCAGGTCAGTGTGTGTACAGTTATCCTGGTTACATAAACACAAACCGTAAAAATAGGATGCCGGGTCAAGAGAGTGACCCTGAGCATGTTTATTTGTGTGTTTGTGGTTGTTAGGTGAGTCAAAGGTGTGTGTGCAGGAGCGCACGTACTTGCACAGAGCACTGGGGTGTGTGTGCAGGCAAATGATGGATACAAAGTGCCCCTGAAAGGAGCAGACGAGTGCTGTCAACAAACACACAGATTTGGACCGAGAGATAAAGCAGAGCACGAACCCAGAGTTGGTTGTGTAAACAGATGGAGAAATTGATAAACCCCCCAATCTGCCTGGCCATGCCTACCAGCCAGCCGCCTTGTGCCGTTAGCATAGCTGTTTGCCTTTTGTGTGTATGTCAGAGAGAGAATGGGTGTTTGTGTAAGTATGCTGTGTGTGCGCACATACACGAGAGTGTTTTGGCATCTCGGTGTGTTATAATACAGCCTTTGTTGCTGACAGAAAAGCATGCATTTGGTGCAAGACTGGTTCATTGGCTGCAGTGCAGAGACAGACTGGTCACACAGCATCTCCGGTTCTTTTTAATATATCCTGCGGGATGACGCTGATGGATATCAGTGGCATGAAGACGTTGATAATTAATGACTGGATTTTGCATAATGAGGAAGTGATTAATAGTTGATAGCGGTCGCTGCGTCCCCCCTCACCGTGTCTCTTTTGTCCACTGTGGGTGTTCTACTGTTTATTTTTGAATGGTGTGACTGGACAATGCCAACCAGTGTGACCGCCCAGTCAAACACAAAAGCCATCTTTGAGACCAGGGCCGAAGGGGTGCTGCCCACCAGTTACCGGCGCGCAGAAAGAGGGCATTGACACCACCACAGCCACATGGTTGTTGCCTCCGTCTCTTGGTTAAGTTGCGGATGATGGAGAAAAGTGCGTCACGGTAATTTTTGCGTTCAGACAGTGACATATTTCTAAGGCAGTGTAGGAATTGTGGCTTTGACTATTTCATTATAAATGAATCCTTTATCAGAGACCACGCTGTGGTGACGGTTTTATTGTAAATCGTAAGATACATGACTTCAATATAAATGCTTAAATGTGTGTTTCTCTCTCGCCAGCTGGTCATTTGGGGTGCTGATGTGGGAGATCTTCACCCTGGGGGGCTCCCCCTACCCGGGCATCCCTGTGGAGGAGCTCTTTAAGCTGCTCAAAGAGGGCCATCGCATGGACAAGCCTGGCAACTGCACCAATGAATTGTAAGTGCCTGAGTTTCTCCATCATCCTTAGGTTTAATATCACATAGAAAGAAACAAGCACAATATCTTGCAAGAAACTGAGCCTTATATTTTATCGCTGTATTTATTAATAATAGATTTTTCGAACCCCTTCAACTTTTTTTTTTTCCTGTACTAACATGAGTCGAGTCCCTTCTTTAAAGGCAGTTCAGTAGCAGTGATGATGAAGATTTAACTGGAGACTTGGAGAACTGTGGGCCCACTTTCCCAGCCAAGCTGCCAGTTTGCTGTTAAAACAGTCATTCTATACATTTTCAGGCTTGTCATGACTCTTAATGCCTTTCTGGACGTTGTCTCCATCAGATCCATGAACCCAGGGCTCAATGTCCTCTCTCTCATGCAGTCTACACAGCTGTCCCTGGCTGCTATCAATGTCCTCATTCACAATAGGCCCTCTCCAGTCAGCGGAGACAATGGCACTGCCCTGGTCCTGCACTGAGAGGGCTGACTGAGAGCCCGGCAGAACCAGACACACTGTCAGTGCACCACACACAAGATAATACTGCATTCAAAGACATCAAAGGACTGGCAGCCATGTTTCTCAGCAGCAAGCCATCAAGAAAGTGAAATTGTGGCCTGCTGTCTCAATTCGCTCTTTTTGATATCAAGTCACCGGGGTCCAGGGAATTCATCATTTCAGCCACTTCTGACTGGCAATTCTTTGAAATTTACGGTGAAAGCCGATGACGAGCTGAATAGTGGTGTCTGGCACTGTACAGCTTGTGTTTGGACAGAGAGAATAATGGCCGCGTCACTTTACTGAGCTATTCATACCGCTCACCTTTGCCTCCACTCTCTCTTTCAAAGTAAAGATTTCAGACAAAACAGACAGACCAACTTTTGTGTAATCAAATTCTCTCTCTCTCTCTCTCTCTCCCTCTCTCTCTCTCTCTCTCTCTCTCTCTCTCTCTCTTCCTCCCTCTCTCTCTCTGTCTTGCACTCACCCTCCTCCATAGGTATATGATGATGAAAGACTGCTGGCATGCCATCTCTTCCCAGAGACCCACCTTTAAGCAGCTAGTGGAAGATCTGGATCGCATCCTCACCCTCAGCACCAATGAGGTGAGAACATATTGGAGTTGTACTTTGTGCTACTACTAGTACTACTATTAGTACTACTACTACTTTTTCTTCTTTTTCTTTTTCTGCTTCATCTTCTCCTTCTTCTTCTTCTCTGTTGTTCACATTTAGCAAAAATCAAGAGTTCTTCTATTTGAAAAAGTTCTTTTGACACATTCATGATTGACCAAAAGAATGTACAGTAAAAACCATACAGCGACTCCTTGGCAAACAGGTTTGGCCATTCTGAACAGCATAATAGGATAATATGATGCGTTCCTATGCAAAGTTACATATTTCTGTTCCAAACCACATCCTTACTCTTTGCAGGGCAAGCTAGGTTCAGCTGCAATATTGCTAAGACCCTGAGAAGCATTAGAAGCAGCGTTGCTGACACATGACCTTAACGGTGACCAGAAAATGGCTGGATGATCTGATCCAGGCTTAACATGGTTGCCACGGCCCAATGAAATTGACCAATCATCACAGCCATGCCTCACTCCCCATAATGGCTTGTGTTTCTTTCCATTCTCCTCCTGTCGTGTGTGATATCCGTGTGCGGAGCTGAAAAGAGGCCGTGGATGGAAATCTGTCAAGGCTCGTCTGCTCTCAGACCAGGACTTCATGTATTTATGCCAAAAAGCTCAACTTTTGAGTTTGAACTTTTGAAATGTAATAAAGCGCCTTTTTCTTGTCTTTTTTCAACTTCTCTCTGCCCCAAACCGCTGGCAGATGTGGAGGTCTTTAGTAATGTGAGACTCCTCCTGTTGAGCTGGGAAAATGGAAGCCAGCACTCATTTTTTCTCAAAAAAACCCAAGAAGTCTTCCTTCTCACAACTAGTCCCAAAAACTGCCATGAAAGTCGAGGGATAGAGGAAAAAAAGGGGTGCCTCAGCCCAGATGAAAAGACCAAAACAACCACAAAATGTTGGACTAAGTCAAAAATTAATAACAGAACTTCTGGGGTTTTCATCTTTCTGCCTTTTTGGGGGGGGGGGGGGACGAGCGCAGAATGCTGCCAGAGAACTGGTCTATTTGTTTAGCAACTTGAAGAAAAAAAAATTTCCAGCCATCCTATGGCGCTGGTGTTAAGTGTTCCACTTTCAGATGTGAAGTTTGTTTGGATTGCTGTAGAGATTGATGTGAAACGGGGCTGTGTGGGATGGGGTGGCATGTCTCTCCCCCGGCATTCTGGTCTCAAACATCCCTTTTCCTCTCTGACTTCCCAAACACACTGAACCACTTTGTAGTGGACCGGGTCCGAGTGAAGGTCTGCCCTGCTATGTACAACCCTAACGCTATGAACTCCCGCCAGCCACCAACCTCTCTGGTCCAATGCACAATTTGTTAACTGTTATCCTTACAAATATTTTTATATGGTATCCGATTTAAGAGTATTTTCCCCAGCGTTCCACCCAGCGTTTAATGAGTCCACCCAAGATGATTTGGTTTGGTTTACAGGAACATCACTATGAAAGTGTTACTTTCTCTCGCTCCCTTTCTTTTCTCTGCAAAGCCCCCGTTCTGCTGCTGTATGTCTCTGCACTTTCTGCATATTCTTGCATGTACTGCATCTCGCTTCTCTCCCATTTTCTCACAATCTGTGTGTGTGTGTGTGTGTGTATGTGTGTGTGTGTGTAGGAGTATCTGGACCTGTGCGCCCCCGCAGAGCAGTATTCTCCGAGTTTCCCCGACACCCGCAGTTCCTGCTCTTCTGGCGACGACTCTGTATTTTCCCATGACCCCCTCCCAGACGAACCCTGCCTCCCCAAGTACCAGCACATCAATGGCGGGGTCAAAACATGAGACCCTCTAACTCATGCTCAGAGGCACCTCCACCTCCCAAACCCCAACTTGTCTACCATACACACACACAAACACACAAACACCGTGCACAGAGACACCTCCTTCCCACCACCCCTCCCCATCAACCAATCTTTCCTGCCCCTCCACTGACCCCTCTGGCTTCTAATGAACTAATGGACCCGGACGGGACTGGACCGGACTGGTGGGAGTGCTGCTGTCGCACCACACTCAGCTCAGACTGACACACACCCACACACACACACAAGAACACAAACCCGCTCCCATGTGTGTTCAAAGGTCTTAAGGTGAGGGCAGGAGGGCAGGGACCCTTGTGAGACTTGTTCCCTCACTGACTCAATGAATTGATGTTCCTAGGGATGCCCGAACCAGACCCCCACCTCCCCCCTCTCTCGACGCCCCCCCAACCACACACACACACACACGTTTACTCTCTTTCTCATGATTTCTACCTAGAGGTTTTTCGGGATCGACAAAGTCACTTATTCCAAGATCCCGTTCCCATTCTGTTGGCTGGCATTCCAAGACTTTTGTTTGTTCCCGGTAGAATGTATGGACCGCTGCGTACTGAAACAAGGGACGAGAAGAGGATGATAAACAAGAAAAGGACTGAGCACAAGCGTTGACTAACAAACCCATAGGAAGAGGAGGAGAGCGCATACAGACACTGCCTCATTTATTTTTTTGGAAAAAATGTTTTGCATTTCTTTTTCCCGTTCTCTCGGTTAGCTTACATAGTTATAACGGAGAAGAAAACGCTATACACAGTATACTGTATAGTGCTGGGTATATTTGTAAATATATTCAAATATGTATAAATATATATTATATATTTACAGTGAATTATTTTTTGTATGGACTCCAGAATAACCCTTACCCCCCACACCTCACCCAGCTCCCCTCTCCTTTTCTCGAGTTTGAGACAGGTGTGCTCGCACCCAGGTTATGTGTCCTATGTTTCTCCACACACACACACACACACACACACACACACACACACTTGTCGCACTCTATCACACACACACACACGCACGCACGCACACACACATACACACACACACTTGTCTCACTCTCTATCAGTAACACAGTTGAGTATTGGCCTTCAGGGACAGAGGTAGCATGTTAATTTATTGACTTTTTTTTTTTTTAAATGAGTAGAAGAGTCTGAAAAAAGGAAGAAAAACAGTACCGAAGAAACTGATGACATTAATGATGCTGATCACACATAAATAATCCATTAAGTTTATGGTAATTTAAGATGATCTTTCAGCAGTAACAGGAAAAAAAAGGTATTTTTAGCGGGTTTGAAAGATCCAGGTTTTGTAAGTTTTATATATGAATGTGAATATTAAGTTAAAATTTAAATACTGTACATTTTATAGCCAGCTAATCCCTTTCTTATGTAGATGATGCGGTTTTTCTATCCAGCCATTTTACTCTTTCTTAGATTTGAATTAGGAAACGAGATGATTTCTGGATATTTATGTACGATCAAAAGAAAAGAAGAGTTTTGGAAACACCCACTAGGAATCTGCTCCCTTCATTTTAGACTAAATATAGAAGCCAGATTTATTTCACACAGTTAAAAGCCGAAAAACAAAGTATTAAAATCATTCAAGTGTTTTTTTTTTTGGTTTTTGGTTGTTTTTCTTTTCTACAGGACCAATTTTAAGATGTCTTTTGCAAGTGTTCACACCACATTTGGGACAATAAATGATGTAAAAAAAAAAAAAGTAGGCCTTTGTCCCCCATGTCTGGATTGGTGTCTTTTACTGGTTGCTCTGATACACCGAGACTTCACGCAAAAGCTCAAAGCTCAGCAAGGACACAAAGAATCCAGATGTCATCAAGTTAGATGCTGGAATTTTACGGCAGTGGCGAAGCATTTTGTTGACGAGCCCGTCGTTGTCATGATGACAGGACAGTACGGGATCAGTCTGACTTCTAGTGGGACAAAGACTCTTTGTTAAGCCATAGGCCCTTTGATTAACTGATTGATTTCCTTGTTTCTCTTATCAGGCCAGCTTTCATCTTAGCAGATTGGATGCTTGATGTATCTGGTAACGTGGACGTTCATCAGAGCTGCTTCGTTAACCAGGTGTGATTGATAACGCCTGCTTCGCCCATGGCTGTATTAAGTAATGGCGGTTTATGCATATCAACCCAAGCAATAACATTACTACATATTTTTTTTCCATAACAATGACATAGCCGCCCGCCCCCGCTGCCCTCGGCAGTATTGTGCAGAATTCATGAAATTATCACTGTGTTAGTGGCAGACGTACCTCTATTCAACAATTTCCATCCATCCATCATCCATCCCTTATCTTAATCGCTTATCCTGCTCTCAGGGTCGCGGGGATGCTGGAGCCTATCTCAGCACTCATTTGGCGGCAGGCGGGGAGACACCCTGGACAGGCCACCAGGCCATCACAGGATTTTTTTTTCCTTAGTGTTTTTATTCCTCTTTAGGCATGGGAAAAAAATTAACTTAACACTTGATTTTTCTGCATTGCAAGTACACAGCAGGAAATCAATATAGGGGACCATTTAAAGAAAGCTGGTATATCTGCTATGTGAAAATAGCCAGGATTAGGACAGTTGACTTTCTCCCCAATTGTACTTGGCCAAATACCCCACCTTTCTGAGCCATCCTGGTCACTGCTCCACCTCCTCTGCTGATCCGGGGAGGGCTGCAGTCTACCTCATGCCTCCTCTGATACATACTATGTGGAGTCGCCAGCCACTTCTTTTCACCTGACAGTGAGGAGTTTCACCAGGGGGACGTAGCGGGTGGGAGGATCACGCTATTCCCCCCAGTTCCCCCAGGCACCCCATCAACTAGAGGAGGTGCTAGTGCAGTGACCAGGACGCATACCTACGTCCGGCTTCCCACCCGCAGACACAGCCAACTGTGTCTGTAGGGATGCCCGAACAAGCCGGAGGTAACACGAGGATTCGAACAGGCGATCTCCGTGTTGGTAGGCAACGAAATAGACCGCCATGCCACCTGGACGCCCCGACAGTTGACTTTATTTAACGATGCAATCATACCAGTGAAATGAAGAGATATAATTAAATCTTGAATGGGTTGGTCTTTTCAGCGAGAGATAAAATGTCATTGTGTGTGCAAGGAAAACTGGGATTATTACCAGGCTTCAACTTGCTTCCACTCCTCATCACCCCATCACTTATCCATCCACACACACACACACACACACACACACACACACACACACACACACACACACACACACACACACACACACACACACACACACACACACACACACACACATGCACACAGACTCCTATCCTCCAAAGGACGTGTTCTCTCCTGTCTCCGGAACTTGAGAAGGACTTGAAGGGAAAAGTCAGGCAAGAAAACATTTCTCTTTTTCCATAGGATGAAGGGAGGAAAAAGCCAGGAGCCCTGGAGGCTTGGACGAGGATTGGAAAGAAAGAGTGTCAGGATAAACCACAGCACCATACACCCCTCATTAAGGGGTTGGAGGGTGGGGGAGCTGGAGAGAAAGGCGGCCGGATATCCACACTGGCTATTGCACACTTTTATCAGGATGGTAGCACAGCCGCTCGCCATTGTGCTGCAGGCTGATCACACACAGGCAGAGGCCAGGGAGGGGTGAGCTCCACAGAGACTGCATAGAGGATTAGATTGTTCTGTCCTCACAAATACCCTCTGATCTGTCTCTGTGGCTGTGAGCGAAGGCAAATACAATCTAAGTGATGTCTGCAATGTAATGTGATGTAATGTGTAAAGCAGGCCGACTCGTAATCAAAAACATCTTTCAAGGCAAGTTAATCCTGCTTACTATGAATAGATAAGTGGATATAAATATAGTATCTATGCATGGTAAAACAGTAAATTATAGTTTATAAAAGGTACAATGAAATCTTGAATGGGTTCGTCTGTTCAGTGACAAGGAAAACTGTCTTTGTGCTTTTCAAGGAAAATCTGGATTAGCTTCAATTTGCTTCGAACCCTCGTCACCCCTTTGACATTACATGTACACACATACATACACACACCATACCCACAATTCTTCCTCTTCTTTGTGTTCTCGCTTGTATTGTGTACACACACACACACACACACACTGCTCAAAAAAATAAAGGGAACACCTAAAAACACAATATAGACCTCGATGAATGAAATAATTCAGCTGAAAATCTTTATTAGACAGAGGAATGTGTTTAGAGCAAAATAACCTAAGAATGATCAATGGAAATCAAAATCATTAGCCCATTAAGGTCTGGATTCAGAATCATACTCAAAATCAAAGTGGAAAATGAGAACATAGGCTGATCCAACTTCTGTGGAAATTCTTCAAGACGAGTCAAAATGAGGCTCAGTAGTGTGTGTGGCCTCCACGTGCCTGTATGCACTCCCTACAACGTCTGGGCATGCTCCTGATGAGACGACGGATGGTCTCCTGAGGGATCTCCTCCCAGACCTGGATCAGGGCATCGGTCAACTCCTGGACAGTCTGTGGTGCGACATCGCGTTGGCGGATGGCACGAGACATGATGTCCCAGAGGTGCTCGATTGGATTCAGGTCTGGGGAACGTGCAGGCCAGTCCATAGCATCAATGCCCTCGACATACAGGAACTGCTGACACACTCTGGCCACATGAGGACGAGCATTGTCATGCATGAGCAGGAACCCAGGGCCCACTGCACCAGCATATGGTCTGACAATGGGTCTGAGGATCTCATCCCGGTACCTAATGGCAGTCATGGTACCTCTGGCTAGCATGTAGAGGTCTGTGCGGCCCTCCAAGGATATGCCTCCCCAGACCATCACTGACCCACCGCCAAACCGGTCATGCTGGAGGATGTTGCAGGCAGCAGAACGTTCTCCACAGCGTCTCCAGACTCTCTCACGTCTGTCACATGTGTTCAGTGTGAACCTGCTCTCATCTGTGAAGAGCACAGGGCGCCAATGGCAAATCTGCCAACCAAGATGTTCTCTGGCAAAGGTCAATCGGGCTGCACGGTGTTGGGCTGTGAGCACAGGCCCCAATTGTGGACGTCGGGCCCTCATACCATCCTCATGCATTCTGGTTCTCACTGTTTGAGCAGAAACCTGCACATTAGTGGCCTGTTGAAGGTCGTTTTGTAGGGCTCCGGCAGTGCTCCTCCTGTTCCTCCTTGCACAAAGGACCAGATAGCGGTCCTGCTGCGGGGTTGTTGTCCTCCTGCGGCCCCCTCCACGTCTCCTGGTGTACTGGCCTGTCTCCTGGTACCTCCTCCATGCTCTGGACACTGTGCTGGGAGACACATCAAATCTTCTTGCCACAGCACACATTGATGTGCCATCCTGGATGAGCTGCACTACCCGAGCAAATTCTGTAGGTTGCAGATACCGCCTCATGCCACCTCTAGTGGTGAGGGCACTAGCAAAATGAAAAACTAACCAAAGATCGGCCAGAAAAGATGAGGACAGGCAAATGGTCTGTGGCCACCACCTGCAAATCCATTCCTTTTATAGGGGTTGTCTTGCAAATTGTCTAATTTCCACCTGGTGGAAATTAGACAATTTACCAACAGGTGAAATTGATTCACAAATCAGTGTTGCTTCCTAACTGGACAGGTTGATATCTCAAAAGTGTGATTGACTTGGAGCTACATTGCATTGCTTATGTGTTCCCTTTATTTTTTTTGAGCAGTGTATATATATAGCCCATCAATAATAACAAATTTGATGTAACCATGGGCAGCTTCGACAGGGCGGAAACTTGTGAACTAATTGGAATATATTTGTTATCTCAACTACAAGACCTAGACATCAATGTTGGACTCTACAGGGATGATGGGCTAGCAATTTCTAGCAAAAAACCAAGAGTGTTCGAGCAAATTAAGAAAACAATATGCAAAATATTCTCAAACAACGGGCTAAAAATCACAAGAACATCCCAGAAAGCATTAATAGAAGACTCTCAAAATTATCATCTAGTGAGTCCATATTCAATGAAGCTGCACCCCCCATACCACGATGCATTACAAAAGAGCGGCAACAATTTTAAGCTCAAGTACAACTCACCATTAAATACTGACTGCCAGCAAGTCAACAAACGTAGCAGAAGACGAAACATCACCTGGTACAACCCACCTTACAGTGATACCATGGCCGCAAACATCAGTAAGCAGTTTTTTTAACTTTTGGATAAGTGCTTTACCCCGGACCGTCAACTGAGGAAGCCATTCAATAAGAACACCATCAAAATGTTTTACAGCTGTACGCCTAACATTCAACAAATAATATCATCCCACAACACAAGAATCATCAACAAATCAATGACACCTTCATCACAGCCGAACCCCCCAACTGCAACTGCCATGTGGAGTCCCCCCAACTGCAACTGCCGTGTGAACGCCTCGTGCCCCCCTCGAGGGCAAATGCCAGACGAAAGGAGTTATCTACCAGGCTACGGTGATGAGAAATGACAACGGCAAAATAGAGACACACGTCGGTCTAACAGAGGGGACATTCAAAAAGAGGTTTAATGCACACGTGTGGCTTTAGAAACAAGCGTTTAAAGAATGTGACTTCTTTAAGCCATTATATTTGGTCATTGGCGGACCGAAACATTAATTATTCAACCACCTGGAAAATCCTCTCAAAGAACAAAGCATGTTCAACCAGCAGTAAAATGTGGAATCTATGGCGAACTGAAAAATATTTTATCATTTGCAAACCACAAATGTCCATATTGAATAACAGGAAGGAATTGGCCAGCAGTTGCAGACATAGATGTAAGCATCTATTTTGTAATTATAAGTAAATCATGCCAATAGACAAATAACCCCCCTCCTCCCTTATCCATTGGACGCTGTGCACGTGATGTGCGTGACGAGGCAGTAAATGGTATTGTAACGTGCATGGATAACACACGCTGGCCGTTAGCTGGCGGGTCTGACCCTTTAGTCGAGCGGTTAGCGATGCCTCCTGCGGTGCGGGCAATACGGGTTCGCTTCCCGGCCGCGGCAGTTCCTGTGGTTGCGTTGTCCCCCGAATTCGCTACAGTATGTTCTTTCCCGAGTAGCTTTATAGACAGCTGATTGCTTATGGCATGAAACAGCCTTGTACGGTCTCATAAAGAATTTACTTGACTCACTGAAATATTTTTCTCCTTATATGTTTAGCACTTTCCCTACCAAAGTTTTATATATATACACTCACCGGCCACTTTATTAGGCACACCTGTCCAACTGCTCGTTAACGCAAATTTCTAATCAGCCAATCACATGGCAGCAACTCAATGCATTTAGGCATGTTGACATGGTCAAGACGATCTGCTGCAGTTCAAACCGAGCATCAGAATGGGGAAGAAAGGTGATTTAAGTGACTTTGAACGTGGCATGGTTGTTGGTGCCAGACGGGCTGGTCTGAGTATTTCAGAAACTGCTGATCTACTGGGATTTTCACGCACAACCATCTCTAGGGTTTACAGAGAATGGTCCGAAAAAGAGAAAATATCCAGTGAGCGGCAGTTCTGTGGGCGAAAATGCCTTGTTGATGCCAGAGGTCAGAGGAGAATGGCCAGACTGGTTCCAGCTGATAGAAAGGCAACAGTAACTCAAATAACCACTCATTACAACCGAGGTATGCAGAAGAGCATCTCTGAACGCACAACACGTCGAACCTTGAGGCAGATGGGCTACAGCAGCAGAAGACCACACCGGGTGCCACTCCTGTCAGCTAAGAACAGGAAACTGAGGCTACAATTCGCACAGGCTCACCAAAATTGGACAATAGAAGATTGGAAAAACGTTGCCTGGTCTGATGAGTCTCGATTTCTGCTGCGACATTCGGATGGTAGGGTCAGAATTTGGCGTCAACAACATGAAAGCATGGATCCATCCTGCCTTGTATCAACGGTTCAGGCTGGTGGTGGTGGTGTAATGGTGTGGGGGATATTTTCTTGGCACACTTTGGGCCCCTTAGTACCAATTGAGCATCGTGTCAACGCCACAGCCTACCTGAGTATTGTTGCTGACCATGTCCATCCCTATATGACCAGTGTTCCCATCTTCTGATGGCTACTTCCAGCAGGATAACGCGCCGTGTCATAAAGCTCGAATCATCTCAGACTGGTTTCTTGAACATGACAATGAGTTCACTGTACTCAAATGGCCTCCACAGTCACCAGATCTCAATCCAATAGAGCACCTTTGGGATGTGGTGGACCGGGAGATTCGCATCATGGATGTGCAGCCGACAAATCTGCAGCAACTGCGCGATGCTATCATGTCAATATGGACCAAACTCTCTGAGGAATGTTTCCAGTACCTTGTTGAATCTATGCCACGAAGGATTAAGGCAGTTCTGAAGGCAAAAGGGGGTCCAACCCGGTACTAGCAAGGTGTACCTAATAAAGTGGCCAGATAGTGTATGTAAACTACTAATAAGACACGTTAGTCCCTAGCTAACGGGTCTGACCCTTTAGTCGAGCAGTTAGTGACGTCGCCTTGTGGTGCAGTACACCCCGTATCGAATCCCGCACCGGGCAAGAACATAACCGGTTACATATATATATATATATATATATATATATATATATATATATATATATATATATATATAATGTGTGTGTGTGTGTGTGTGTGTGTGTGTTAGAGTATTCTAATATAGCACATAACTACTTCCTCCCCAGGCACAGCATTGTGTAAGTTGCCATGTCATGCTAAGATTTATAACACATTTCCTCAAGTAGTCTAATTGGATAAATCTACCAACAAATAATCATTGTGGGCTGTTTGCTGCACTACAACGTCTCCTCGGGGTTTTTTCCCCCTCCAGACTGTTCCTCGAGCTTATCAGGCATTGAGACTTTCTTGCCCTCCACCCATAAAGCTGGCCCACCGCGGCCCTAAATGAGTTTCTCATTTTGAGGGCTTACTTCTTCTTTGGGTTCCCAACACTCTAAAGATTAACCCAGCGACCCCCAAATACAAGCTTTGAATGGCTTTTTGGGGAACAGGACGGTAGCCGTTGGCAATGTGAAGGAGCAGGATATAAGAGGAATGCTTCAACCTCGGGATGCTCCATTCACTTAGCGTTGATGTTTTTTCCTCATGCCATGTATGGTTATGTACCGTTTCAGTTGCATCTGCACTCAAAATGTCTGGATATTATTATTTTTTGTTGTATCCGGTGTTTGCAGTATTTCTGATTCTGCGTCTTAGTCCACTTCTGAGGTCCTCGTCTTAGCCCTCTCCTCCTTGGCTGGGCGTCTGGTGGGGGCTGGTGTGTTTGCACAAGGCTTGGTCCTCTGGAATGTCAACATCAGGCTTTGTGCAGAGCCATAGGAGCCTGCTGCAGATAAGATCCCACCAACGTATGGGGAGGGGGGGGGGGAGCGAGAGGGCGGCGGGAAATGGATTAGCTATAGTGTGACCCCAAGTTTAACTACGCTTAATTTTTACCACCAGTGACCGTCTAACCTAAAGCTAACTCTTCCACACCCGTAACAGAGTCCGGCTGTGCATGAATTTCGAGGCTGTTATAAGGAAATGGCAAGTCAATATAAAGGCTTGGAAAACATTTGTGCCTAGTTTTTGCTAAATAATGTTGTTTTTTCTATATTTAAGCTTTTTTAAAAAATTTTTTTTTTACTTTTTTGCCTCGCTAGAGGCCAAGCAGAGTCCTCGTGCGTTCCCTCCATCAGGGCTGTGCCCCTCAACCTAACATTTGTATTGAGTAGCAGATAATAAACGGTTCATCGCTAGGTCACTGCTCATGGGAGGGATCTACTTGTGTTTGATTAAAGGTTCGCAAGGCACCAAGTCTGGTTCTTCATGCAAGGATAAACAAGACGAGTGTGTGTTTGTATCTGTGTGTGCATGTGTGTGTGTGCATGTGTGTGTGCGTTTGGCGCTGTTTATGTCTGTGTTAGCAAGTGCCTGTGTGTGGTTTGTTGCCTTATGGGATCTTCTAAACATTTGCTAATGGTTCATTTGCGTCGGAGCAGTTGTAATTCAAAGATTCCGCTTCCCTTCAGTTTACTTGCTGACTTTGCAACGTTCACCAGGGTCAAACGTGAAGCACTTGGAGAGTAACAATGAAAGAAGAAAAAAAGGAGCTGACTCTAAATTGTTTAGAGTCATCAGCTCTGAATTGTTTAGAGTCAGCTCAAAGAGCACAACTGAAGACCTCATGGTGTTTTAACAAAGCATAGACTTAATCTAGTTGCGCAGAAATTTCATTTGCTCCATTTGCTAACGGTGTAGCCGTAAGTGCAAATGTTATGCTTTTAACTCTTGTCAGGTTTCTGGTTGTACTGTAAAATTCAACGATTTATTACATTTCATGGCATATTTTGCAGTTTTGGGGCATGTGCCCTATAAATGAGTGTAGTTTTAGTCATAATGGTTCCTGCCCAGTGATGCCAATCAGAGCAATTAGCTCATTGGTCTGCAGGAAATCCAGAGCTCTACATTACAACGAGTGGGTGTTAATGCTCGAATTTCCCATTTCCATTGCTTTATCACACTCGCGACCCCAGCTAATAGCTGTCGTTATTTTATTTCCTGTTTCAGTATGGGTGTAATTGAGATTCTTAGTTTTCATACCAACATTGCTCATAGACTCCAAATTAAAATTCATCCGCCATCACTTCAAAGACAGAGGTTATTCTAATCCCCCCACACGTCTTCTTTTTTTGTAACCAAATGCGTCCAAATGAAGCCTAACTCTGTCGTCTTTAATGTGACTTACTCATTTTTGAAGAGCAGGCATCATTGTTTTGCACATTTGCTATCTCATTTTCAGACACAATTTTTTTTTTAGGATCCCCTCCCTCTTTTTTTTTCTCCCAACTGAATTTGGCCAGTTACCCCGCTCTCCCGAGCCGTCCCGGTCGCTGTTCCACCCCCTCTGCCGGTCCAGGGAGGGCTGCAGACTACCACATGCCTCCTCCGATACATGTGGAGTTGCCAGCCACTTCTTTTCACCTGGCAGTGAGTTTCGCCAGGGGGACGTAGTGCATGGGAGGATCACGCTATTCCCCCCAGCTTCCCCCCCCCCGAACAGGCACCCCAACCGACCGCAGGCGCTAGTGCAGCGAGACCAGGACAATTTTCAGACACAATTTGATTTGATTTTCCATTATATTTCCACAAGTTTAGAGTGAAATCAACTTTTTTCTTATTTTATTCCTGAACCAAGTGACTAAATATGGTATAAGTTGTATGTGCATGGCCAAAATTTATGAATTTTCTTGTGCCTTTTACTGCAAGTCACGATTTAAAGGAAGTTGCTATCAACATTTTTTTTTCATTTTTGACTGAACCTGAACTTGAAAGTGGAGTTCAGTAGGGACAGTCAAACAGAGAGGGGACTGTTGGTGTGCCGAACATAGTGGAGATCTGTGTCTTCACTGTGCCTCTGTCCCGAGAGGCAGGTTTGATGGAGATATATGACTGTGTACATACAGGACAGTTAACCACTCCAGCACTGTTACTGTCATGAGTAAACACAGGCCTAGGCCAATAAAAACCCTTGTAAAAAAAAAGTGCCCGTAAATGATGTTTAATTGAAACTATGCAGAAGGGCAGTTCATCAGAGCTATGGCTCCCAAGGGCCCACACCCGCTGGCCTATAAGAGAGGAGGAGACGGCATAGCGGAAGTAGAAAAGAAGGAGGCATGTATATTATTTTGGCCCTTAGTGTCAGACTTATGGGTGTTACATTCATATCTCAGGCGAAGCAGTCCTCCACAAAACTCAACATGTGCAAGAAATAATTATTAAAAGTCAAGACGGTGAGTTTAAGATATAACTGTTTTGTTCATGTTCCACTAGCAGAGGTGATTACGGGGGTTTTCCCCCCTTTGGACCCCCCCCTTTTTCCCCCTCCACAATCATACCTGGCCAATTACCCCACTCAGCCATCCTGGTTGTTGCTGCATCCCCTCTGCCAATCCGGGGAGGGCTGCAGACTACCACATGCCTCCTCCGATACGTGTGGAGTCGCCAGCTGCTTTTCACCTGACAGTGAGGCGTTTCGCCAGACGTAGCGCATGGGAGGATCATGCTATTCCCCCCAGTTCCACACCCCCCCCCCCCGAACAGGTGCCCCGACCGACCAGAGGAGGCACTACTGCAGCGACCAGGACACATACCCACATCCGGCTTCCCACCTGCTGACACGGCCAACTTTGTCTGCAGGGACGCCCGACCAAGCCGGAGGTAACACAGGGATTCGAAGTGACAATCCCCGTGTTGGTAGGCAACGCTACCCGGACGCCCACGATTACGGTTTTTCTGCTTGGTTTTCAGATCATTTTCCTAAAAATGTACACTGATACTTGCATACCATAACATGTATAGCCCAATACCACAAATTAAAAATTTGCCTCAATGGGCTTTACAGCAACACAATATCCTGTCCTTAGACCCTCGCATCGGATAAGGAACAACTCCCTAAAAAAACCTCAATAGGGAGAAAAAATAGGACGAAAGCTCAGGGAGAGCAACAGAGGGATCTCCCAAGATGGACAATGTGCAATGGATGCTGTGTTTGCACAATTTACTGAATACAACATTGAAAGAGGATGGCAAAATTATGATGGAATTATAAAATTTATAAATACGATGCACAGGATGCCAAGTAGTGCCCAGCCCAGGACCAAGGCCACCCGACCAACATCACCACGTAAAAAGGATAACAAAATTATACGGATTTATAACCTAAATAAAAAGAAAATGTGACGAGGGGAATGCCAAGCAGCGTCCAGGTGGCGACCACCGTCACCACACGGAGACCTGGGAGGAGAACCGACTACACATGCACACAAGGGAGATTCACATGACATCATTTACACACAGACAAAGAGAAAGGAGATGACATCATTCAGAGAAAGAGAAAGAGAAAAGACATGAGAGAGAAGAGAACAGTTTGCAATAGTCATTAGTCATAATCAATTAAGTCATCAATTAGTCATAATCTATACGCTATAATCTCATTGGCAGAACAATGATGGGTAAATTCATTGAGACAGAAACCGACCCACCATGCAATACAGGTTGTGAAGCACTCAACTTAAAGGCAACTAATTGTAGGCTAAGGCAAAAAGATGAGTTTTAAGTATGGATTTAAAGGACTCAACAGACTCTGATTGTCTGATGGCAGCAGGCAGGTTATTCCACAGGAACGGGGACCGATAGCAAAAGGCCCTGCCACCAGCTGACTTCTTTTTAACTCTGGGTACACACAGGAGACCTGTATTTTGAGAGCGAAGGGCTCAAGATGGAATGTAAGGTTTAAGGAGATGAGACAGGTCAGATGGGCAAGCCCATTTCGGATTTTATAAGTCAGCAGAAGCACCTTGTATTCTGATCTAACATGGATAGCAAGCCTATGAAGGGAGGCAAGAATTGGTATAATATGGTCAAATTTCCTAGATTTAGTTAGGATTCTAGCAGCAGCATTCTGAACCATCTGAAGACTTGAAGTACTTGAATGTGGCAGGCCTGAAAACGACATTACAGTAATCAAGTCTGGATGAAACAAATACATGCATTAGAGTCTCTGCATCAGCCATGGACAGAAAAGACCGAATTTTAGCTATGTTACATCAGTGAAAAAAGGCAGTCTTTGTGATTTCTTTTATGTGCTTATCAAAGGAAAGGCTGGGATCAAACGTAACACCAATATTTTTGGGTGCCACACTTTGTAAAACAACAGAATTGTCGATTGTTACTGTTACTTGATCAAATTGGTGTCTATATCTAGCAGGGCCAATGACCAGCATCTCGGTTTTATCTGAATTTAAAAGCAGAAAGTTTAGTGACATCCAATTTTTCACAGCAGCCGAGCAGGCCTCTATATCAGTCATTTGAGTATGATCATCAGCCCTTATAGGCACATACAACTGAGTATCATCAGCATAGCAATTGAAATTTATTCCATAGCTGCGTATATTTTGACCCAGAGGTGAAATATAAAGAGGGAAAAGTAGACGGCCAAGAACTGAGCCCTGAGGTACACCATATTTAACGTCAGAGAATTTTGATGTAATATTACTATAGCAGACACAATGTGTTCTTCCAGATAAGTAGGACTTAAGTGAAGAGAGAGCTAAGTCGGAGACACCAAAATTACAATTTAATCTGTGTATAGTATACAATGATCAATGGTGTCAAAGGCTGCACTGAGGTCCAGTTATTAAGAGACCCTGGATAACTAAAGGAAAACAACATGTCCGATCCTCAGTGCTGTTGGGCATGCTGAAAAACATGTACAGCACATTAACCGTGACAGAGCTGAGTGGTAAAGCTAATGAAGGCTCAGTTGTATGTGCAGGGTTTGGTGGCTAATCATGTAAGGTCGACTGTTTTCAGAGTCTAAATCACTGATGATCGACATAGCAATGCCATGGTGACAGCCAAAGAGTATAAATCACACAGCAGGGCCCTCCTCCTTCTCCCTCACCTACATCACTGTCTCTGGTCAACACCGAGGCCAGTGTTTCTGTGAGTAACAGCAACGCACAAAGAAGAAATGTCAGCGTTTGCAAAACGTACTTTCTGTGGCATAATTTGTCAATTTCAAATTTTTCTTTCAACGTCTGTTGGTTCTCTTCCTGCCTGTGTCTGGATCTCCTTGTCCCACATTCTTCTCTTTGTCAAGTCCAATCACTCTTCCTTTTTTCCAGCAAAAACCTGACCCCCCCCCACCACCACCATCACCATCCCTCTTTCTCTTTAAGTGAAACAGTTGGGTACAGTTGATCCTTCTCTTCTGAGTAATTGCCTGTTGCTCAGAGTTTGAGGGCAGGTAGAAGGGCAGTGTCAGACCAAATATGCTCTCTCTCTCTCTCTCTCTCTCTCTCTCTCTCTCTCTCTCTCTCTCTCTCTCTCTCTCTCTCTCTCTCTCTCTCTCTCTCTCTCTCTCTCTCTCTCTCTCTCTCTCTCTCTAGTAAGGAGGTCATTAAATAAAAGTGTTCAGTGAATGACGTGTTTCTATACCTATGTGCAATAACAGGAGCCTGCTCTGTCCTGCCCGGGCAAGATTGGATGATTATAGTTTCTGACTTAATCACTTACCTCAAAGCTCTTTACCCCACAACTCTGCTCGAGTCTCTCTCTCGCTCTCTCACTCTCTCGCTCTCTCCATAGCCTGCCAATTGTCAAGTGGAGCAATATTATGGATTGTTGCTTTTTAAGTCGGAGACAATGAAGGGTGTGGGCAGAGCACTGAGGTGGTTCTGACATGCATAGCGAGGCAAACGGTTAAAAGGTATGCTGCAGGCTTATGCATGGAGACTCACAGCAGAGTTCATTTGCAGGTTAGCATCTATCTCCTTCAGGCTCAACACAATGGCCCATTTTTCACAGATTGCGAGAAAGAATGTGCGTCGTTCTTTGGTGAATTAAAACTATTGTCGTCAAACTCCCCGAGTGTGGCGGTCAAAAGAGTTTCTGAACTAGAGCTGCTGTTTTGCTCCTGCTTTTGCACGTTTCTAGTGTTTTCTAAAAAAGAAAAAAGCATACACTATTCATGAATTAATCAAAGTCTCTGGTTCACAGAATCAGTCTGATTTGGGTGAATATAAATCTGGAAGGCTGGGAGGCAGTGCATTCACAGCAGTGCATTGCCTCCCAGGCGCTATGAGGTGGCTGGCCCCTGGCTGAGCGAGGGAGAGGAGGGAGGGGGCTGAAAAGGTGCATTGTGCTGGGTCAGAATGGCCTTAGGCTGAGCCTGTCAGAGGTTGTGGTTCTAGGCTAGCAGCCAGGCCTCCGAACTCACTTACTGGCACCGACTGGGCTACCATCTGGACTACAGGGATGACGGGCCTCTCCTGAACTGCCCCATGAGCTGTGCCGGGTCACGCTGAGCTGAGATGGTAAGCCTTAAAACTGAGCCGCCGTGGTAGAGGGCAGGAATAACAAGTTGTTGCTGCTTCTCTGCAATTCCTGGACCCTTTCACCTCACCCCCTCTGAGATTTTTTTCCATTGCAGACTTCCAAAACGCCCTCCTGCAGAGCGCTAGAGCATGGAGGAGAAGAGCAGCATAGAAGATCCCAAAATACACTAAATCTATGATGATGACCTGGCTTAGTGGTGATTGCATTGGATGATTATGATTTTGATTGATGATAATAGTATGTGAGTTATAATATTTACAAACCCATCCCAAACAAGCAGGTTATATTTGGCTTACCCTGTCTTATGGTTGGAAAAAAAAGTCACTAGCCTCTCTACGATAAAAAGTGATTTGTTTCATTTGTGTGGCGCTGTATCTATACTGTCAACAGGTCAGGCGCGTGGGAATGAGCTACACACCACTTGGTGGCATTGTGTTGCAGACACAATTAAGAAAAGCAACTCATTCTTCTAGGGGTTGTTGACGTTTCATATCTAATAGGAGCGGGTTTAAATCCCAGTGCAACGTGGTGAACAGCGATTGTGGGTGGAAGAGGCCTGGTAGATCTCGGTGCTGCATGTCAGACCCACTGACAACAGAGAGGAAATCCCTCCCTTTATCTGGAAAGTGAGATAATTTATAATACATCTCCAAGCATGAGGGTGAGAAACGTGAACCGTATTGTGCTGGGTGTTTTTCAAGGGGTGGGTTACTGAACTTCCCCCACCCCCCAAAACCTCCTCCAACAGAATATAATCCCCTGGTTTTTGGAGCTGACCCGAGCCAAACAAATTATGGGCTGAAAACATTTTTATATGAACCCCTGTCACGCAAAAACATCAGCGAGTACAATCTGCTCTGTCTCCCCTCTTGGAATGGACTGTGTTTTACTCCACTCCTCCATGTGAGGCCTTTAGTCTGAATAGTTGAGGTCTTCCAGATAGAAAAAGAAAGTGAGAGAGAGTTAGCATAAGAAAACAAAAGAGCATAGCCCCTAAAGCATGCTTTATATGAGAGGCCTGACATATCAAAGACATCTGACATGCCAAGCATACCATATTTAACTGGAAAATACTTAAAATTATATAAAATAGCCTATCATCTTATCTCAAGGATCATTCGCTCATCAAGATCTGACTGTTGCAGATTATTTATTGTGATCTTTTTATTTGACCTTAAAATGAGAGCATTTTTAGCAGTAAAATAAGAATGTTTTTGTGGAATAAGCATTTTGTCTAATAATTGCATGATTAAACTTCATGAGTTGTGCTTCAGACTAAATAAATTGTTTTAAGATGTCTGTTAGGTAAACAGGTGGTTGCATCTTGTTTCAAGAAATGGCGGAGCGAATTCACATTTGCAATGGCTTCACCCAGTACCGGTGTGGGAAGATGGCGGCGCGAACTTACTTTTGCGGTGGCCTCACCCAGTACTGTCCATGCAGTGTCTTTGTCCGTGTCTGCATCTAAGTTGTCTTTGTTTGATGGCTGGGAGAGCTGGCGCTGGATCGGCTGGGGGAGCCTGGTCTGCTGCGTCTGGTGGGCCCAGGGACCACGGTCCTGCCCGGAGCTGCGTATGAAGAGGAAGCACCGAGGGCAGTCTGACAGGACGCGGAAGCGCAGCAGGCTAAGCTAACTGCTAGCCCATGCAGACCGGCAGTTCTGATAACACCAAGGGCAGTCTGGTGGTGGCCTCGCCTAGCATTGAGCCCAGAGGGTGGTTTAACAAGACGTGGAAGTGGGACAGGCTAAGCTAACTACTAGCCCATGCAGATCGGCAGTTCCGACAGTCATCCTGGCTGGCGTTTGCTCTCTTGGCCAGTGAAAAAAAAAATTTTTTTGGCCATGTTGGATATGTGTTTTTGTAGTTTTGTAGTTTTTGTAGTTTTTTTTTTGTAGTTTGGATATATGTGTCCTTGTAGTTTGGATATGTGTTTTTGGCTTCGTGTTGCACTGCTGTGGGCTGGGGGAAATAATATTTCATATCATTTCATGTACACAAGTGCATGAAATGAAACGACGAATAAATGTTCCTGATTCCTGATATCTTAACAAGTTGAATTATCTTTTTGCACTATTCTGCTTGTTTTGGGGATTTTCGTACTTGAATATGCTGAATTTTGACTCAATTTTGACTGGATCACCTTCAATCGTCTGACACATTGTGTTGATATGTGCACACAGTGCCTCCCTGGTTTGTGCACATACTGTAGTGCGGTCTTTAAGCTGTAACATATGGCATTACATGGGTCATTAAGTGGACTATACTCGGCAGTCTGGTACTGTTACTGCCATTTTCGTGAGTCACACAAGACCACCGCGGGTTGGTGCACTGCACAGCCTCTGCACGTCCCTGCTCTTGCCTCGGAGGGTCAGCTTGGTGCGAGCCACTCAGCTGGCCATGTTGTTTACAGTAGTGTTAAGTGTGTGCCCCTCCAGGATCAGTCGCTGCTATAATCCCTCTTCATTCCTGCCGAGGCCCACAGTAAGTGGACATGGGTGATGGCAGACAGGGAGCGGCCCACCAGTCCGACCATTTCAACCAGCAAGAGTCTCAAACACACACACACACACACACACACACACATGCACGCATACACACACAAGAAGGTGAAAGAGGGAGAAAACCAAAGCAAGCAACAGGGAGAGAGACGAATGAGAGAGGTTTCTTCTTTTTTTGTGGATATCACCCCCTTCCTTCTCTTCTCTCCCTCCGTTTTTATTTCATGACACCTTGTAAAAAGGCTTTATGGTCTTCCCAGGCCCCATGGTTCTGAGTGTGGTGCGGTGGATTGTGGGCGCTTTAGAAATCCTACAGGACCAGCGCTTAACACGAGTGACAAGAGAGGATCTCCAGAGAGTTGTAGTCCGCTAACTGGGAAACTCCTTAATCCAACTTCCTCCCTTCAAACCGTTCCCACCCCCCCCCCGTCTTTTTGTCTGTTGCAGTAACGGCCTGGACTGTGGACCAGAGTCCAAAAGCCCCCTGTAAATGATATGACTGCTTATTAGGGAAATTTAAAAGGGATTTATGCTATAATAAAAACATAATGGATACTCTCCTTGGACAGCCTCCACAACCGTCACTCGGTCTGTCGGCTTTGTGGATTTTGGTGAGAAGGAGGCCAAACATACCTGCGGAGTTGATCGATGAGATCCAGTGAGTTTTTTCTGGCTTGTGAGCCTAGCATACTTAACTTTCTCCTGTGGCTTCTAATGGCAGCATGCTATATGAAGGCTGTGTTGTTTTATCCCCTTTGTCCATTACAAAGCAAACACAGGGCGACCCGGTGCGAACAGTCCATATGCAGGACAGACCTCTATAATGTCCTCTCTTCATAGATTACCAACACTAACGGCTGCAACACTTTGACATAGTGTGTATGGAGCAGCCACAGTCTTACCCACCGCTGCATCACAACAATATATAATGTGCTCGAATAAGAGATGGGGAGATAAATCGCTATAGGCAATCTATAATCTTTAATTTGCTTTATAATCTATCATCTTTAATCTGCAATATGAGAGGACAGAGACATCTAAGCGGTGAATGCCAGAGATTATTATTGGATAATAATAATCAAATCTGATTGGTTGATGCTTAAATGGAGATAGGTGTCCTGCTTCAAAACGCAGGATGTTGTCTGAGTGTGTCGGACGTGGGACGCAGGGTGAAACTGCTGTGCAGGACAACGTCCAGCGGGACACCTGGTCGCCCTAAACACACACCTGGATACTGATAAGGGATTTAACCGGGTGACGACTCCAGGGCTCACATTCATAAGGACAGGCTGGCGTGTGTCTCTGTAATAAGAGGACACTGTGGTACATGGCTCCTCGTTCTGTCTTGAGCCACCAGGTGCTGTGGATCTGGATCGGTCTTCAACAAGAGGACACTGCTGACTGTTTCCCCTTTAGCTCTCATAAGAGAGCCAAAAAAACAAAAACCAAAACCCAGCAGACAAACAGCTACCATAGTCATTTATCACTGACTACTCCAGGTTGTGACTAGCCTTGTTATGTTGGTGGGTGGGGGGGTGGGGGGGCAATAGCATTCTCTGTTACACACCACATAAAACAGAGTGAGTTCACCTGCGGCTCTGAACTGTTTTCCACTTCCTGTGTCGCTGACACAAGACAGGACAGTACACTACTGCAGTCATTTGTCATGATGTGCTGTAAAATACAGCCGTTAGAGAGAAATTAGTGCTGAGGGCTAGATGAGAAACACAGATGAGACAGAGAGGGAGAGAAAGAGAGAGAGAGAGGGAGAGAGGGAGGGAGGAAGGAAGGGGGAGAGTGAGAGGGAGGGAGAAAGCGAGGAGTGAGAAAGAGGGGGAGGGAGAAAGAGAGGGGGAAGAGAGAAAGGGGGAGAAAGAGAGCAATGGGACATAGGAAGAGAGAGGGAGAGGGGAGAGAGAACAAGAGGGGGAGGGAGGGGGAGAGAGAAAGAGAGAGGGAGGGGAGAGAGAAAGAGAGAGGGGGAAGAGAGGGGGGGGAGGGAGAAAGAGAGAGGGGGAAGAAGAGAGAGTGAGAGGGAGGGAGAAAGAGAGAGGGAGGAGTGGAGGAGAGAGAGAGGAAAAAGAGAGGGGGAAGAGAGAGGGGGGGAGGGAGAAAGAGAGAGGGGGAAGAGAGAAGGGGGAGAAAGAGAGGAGGGAGGGAGAAAGACAGAGGGGGAGGAAGAGAGGGAGGGAGAAAGAGGGGAAAAACAGAGAGAGAAGGTGGGAAAAGAGAGGGGGAAGAGAGGGGGGGTAGAAAGAGGGAGGGGAGAGAGAAAGAGGGGGGACGGAGGGAGGAAGAGAGAGAAAGAGGGAGGGAGAAAGAAAGAGGGGAGGAAGAAAGAGAGAGGGGGAGAGGGAGGAAGAGAGACAGAGAGAGGGAGGAAGAGAGGGAGAGAGAGCACAAGACAGACAGACAGACAGAGAGAGAGAGAGAGAGAGAGAGAGAGAGAGAGAGAGAGAGAGAGAGAGAGAGAGGGAGGAAGAGAGAGAGAGAGAGCACAAGACAGACAGACAGACAGAGAGAGAGAGAGAGAGAGAGAGAGAGAGGGGGGAAGGGGCTTTGGCCGTATGTTAACCTAATCAGGTAGATGCCACCCATAAACAGAGGTCTCATATCAGTAACTGTTACCTCCTTCACTATTCCCTCTCCTCATTACCTCCCCTCCTCCTCCTCCCCTCGCTCCATCCTCTGCTCCCCAGGAGGGCCTGCCTGAATAATGTCCACTGGAGGCCAGCGTGGGGTGCTCCACAGCAACGCTTTTAAATTAAATGATTACTGCTCGGAGCAAGGGATTTACACTTTCTGGCAACAGCAATTTCTTATTATATGTGACCATGGGGAGAAGACGCTGCAAAGTAAACGCAACAATAACAACACACACACACACACACACACACACACACACACACACACACACACACACACACACACACACACACACACACACACACACACACACACACACACACACACTTCAACTCACACCACTTCCCCTTTTCAACCATTCAACATACATTTTATTGTGATAAACTAACGTTTATTAGACTACTTCACTTGGTAAGCATGCAGGTCGTGTGTGTGTGTGTGTATGTGTGTGTGTGTATGCGAGTGTGTGTGTACGTGTGTTTGTGTGTGTGTGTGTGTGTGGTGTGTTCCAAAGGGTGCATACACACAAAGCAGCCTTAAAGCATCACATCAGCGACCTCTTCATCACTATCTGGTCCTTCTTCTTCCTCTGTGTCACATGTCATGATCTGCAACATCACCACTATTTACATCCTCACTATCTGGTGCTTACTTTGATTGATGATTTGTGTGGTATGTGTGCTTGTAGGCCTCTGTGTGTGTGTGTGTGTGTGTGTGTGTGTGTGTGTGTGTGTGTGTTCCGCAGGCTCCATGTGCGCTTTGAAATCGACATTAAGAAGCGATTGTTTACTTTTTAAAGTTTGAAATGGCGGTCTGACCCCCACCTGCAGCTCAGATCCTCTCCACCCCCCCACCCCCCCCCATGACCCCTAAGACCCTGGAGGTCCTCTGGCCAGAAACCCCTGGCAGTCCCTGTGTGTTCTCTGCTGCAGCTGCTGGACAGGCTCTGCCATGCTGCAGGGACAGCCCTCCGCCATGTCCACTTATGTCTCTCACAGCTCACGCCGGCCTCTGCACGGCCCCGCCGGACTCTGCACGGCTCCTGCATGGCCCCGCCGGCCTCCGCACGGCCCCGCCGGCCTCCGCACGGCCCCGCCGGACTCTGCACGGCTCCGCCGGACTCTGCACGGCTCCTGCACGGCCCCGCCGGACTCTGCACGGCTCCTGCACGGCCCCGCCGGACTCTGCACGGCTCCTGCACGGCTCCGCCGGACTCTGCACGGCTCCTGCACGGCTCCGCCGGACTCTGCACGGCTCCGCCGGACTCTGCACGGCTCCTGCACGGCCCCGCCGGACTCTGCACGGCTCCGCCGGACTCTGCACGGCTCCTGCACGGCCCCGCCGGACTCTGCACGGCTCCTGCACGGCCCCGCCGGACTCTGCACGGCTCCTGCACGGCTCCGCCGGACTCTGCACGGCTCCTGCACGGCCCCGCCGGACTCTGCACGGCTCCTGCACGGCCCCGCCGGCCTCCGCACGACCCCGCCGGCCTCCGCACGGCCCCGCCGGACTCCGCACGGCCCCGCCGGACTCCGCACGGCCCCGCCGGACTCCGCACGGCCCCGCCGGACTCCGCACGGCCCCGCCGGACTCCGCACGGCTCCTGCACAGCTCCGCCGGCCTCTGCACGGCCCCGCCGGCCTCTGCACGGCCCCACCGGTCTCTGCACGGCCCCGCCGGCCTCTGCACGGCCCCGCCGGCCTCTGCACGGCTCCACCGGTCTCTGCACGGCCCCGCCGGCCTCTGCACGGCTCCGCCGGTCTCTGCACGGCCCCGCCGGCCTCTGCACGGCCCCGCCGGCCTCTGCACGGCCCCGCCGGCCTCTGCACGGCTCCGCCGGCCTCTGCACGGCCCCGCCGGCCTCTGCACGGCTCCGCCGGCCTCTGCACGGCCCCGCCGGCCTCTGCACGGCTCCACCGGTCTCTGCACGGCCCCGCCGGCCTCTGCACGGCTCCACCGGTCTCTGCACGGCCCCGCCGGCCTCTGCACGGCTCCTGCATGGCCCCGCCGGCCTCTGCATGGCCCCGCCGGCCTCTGCACAGCCCTGCTGGCTCGGAGGTTGTTCTGCACTCGTTGTTGTCATCTGATATGTGTGTCTTTATTCTCCTTGAATTGTGCGGCTCTTTGGTCACTGTGTGTTGTGTTCTGGCGTGTTCGACAGTGAATCTGACTCGACATCGAAGAGCACATTTGTGGATGTGAACCTACTGTATGTGTGTGTCTGTGTCTGTGTGTGTGTATACAGTGTGCATGTGTGCTGACCATCTCAGCTTGGCTGTATTGTCCATCTGTCCCGTCCTCCGTGTCTCCGTTGTGTTACTGACTGTGTCTGAGGCGTCCGTCTGACGTGTCTTATGGCTTCCCCAAGACAAATAAACGACCCAAAAAACATAATGAAAAGCGGGCCGTGACGCCGCTGCTGCTGCAGCAGCCTCTTCCCAACTTTCATGCCAGGCAAATGGAGGGTTGCTCCCCTCTGGAAGACCCCCCCCCCCAGCGTTTTAATCATGTACATCTCATCTGCATCACAAATCAAATAAACACGAGACAACAGCAACACGCTATCCTGGCTCCTCCCCCGCTACGACGCTGTGAAGACTCCTCCCCCGCTACGACGCTGTGAAGACCTGTATCTGACACAAGACCACAGACCGCAACATGCAGCAGAGGCCAGGCGGTGGCCGCAGCCTCACGGGCAAAACCAAAACCACCAAGAATGAAACCACGAACATGTAAGACCCGTCCCTCACGTCTGACGAATACGTCTATGAGTTAACTCACACGACAGGACACACACACACACACACACACACACACGCACGCACAAACACACAGACAGGCACACACACAGACACAGACATGCACACACACACACACAAAAACACACAAATGCAGACATGCACACACACACACACACAGATATGCACACAAACACACGGACGGACATGCACACACACAGACACAGACATGCACACACACACACACACACACACACACAGATATGCACACAAACACACACATGGACATGCACACACACAGACACAGACATGCACATACTCACAGACACACACAGACACACACACACACACGCACGCACGCACGCACACACACACACACACACACACACACACACACACACACACACACAGGCATGCACACAGATGGGGGGTGTGTGTAAGGCAGACCCTCGCTCTGCTCCCTCACACACAGGCAGACCTATAAACTAATTTACTGTACGACATGCAGCGGGAGAGAAACACAGAGGTCCACTGTGGCAACAAAGACGGCCATCTTTGTTGCCACATCAAGGCCAAATGTAATCACCGTAACGAGCCTCATAAATCACAGTTAAGGTAAATAGGAGTTTGTGTTGCGGATGAATCCCGTCTGAGAAACTGAGTCTATTTAATCAGGCAGGCTGGCCGAGGATCAGCACTGAGCACAGGACGCTCCCCCGGTTTGATTTCCAATCAAACCTCATGGGAGCCTAGCCTGTGGCAGTGAAAGGGACATTCACACACACGCACACACGCACACAGTGACTCCTGTCACTAACCAGGAATGGGGTGTGAGGTGTTTTGAAGCACAAAGAGCCAGTATGAAATGTGGTGTACATCCAAGAATGTAGAAAAATGAGAGAAGTTTAATATAACTTACCTAAACGTGCTGACGACTGTATTTATTTACCCTTCTGATATCTCAGCACTTTCCTTGCTTTGTTTTGCATGATGATAATTTGTTTGGTTCAGTAATGAAACTTGTCATGAGAGTATCCGATCATAACAGTGTTGTTCATTCTTTCCCTCTGATTTTCTTTATGTTGTGTTCTCTGTGCGTGCGTGCGTGCGTGCGTGTGTGCGTGTGCGCGCGCGCGCGTGTGTGTGTGTGTGTGTCGTTTCCTGTGTGGCATACTCTCCAGGTTGGGCTTTAGGAGAAAATTTATGATGGAGGATGTTTGGTCTTCCTCCAGCTCCAGGGCAGGAAAAGTTGTGAAATATGTGTTAGCAATAAAAAGACCAGCATGTTGTGTTTAAGCAGCCTGCATAAATAGTAACACACACACACACACACACACACACACACACACACATGCACAGGTGTGCACGCTTGCATACAGGCAAGATTAGAGTGCATTAGCATGTATGTATGAATGTATGCATGAATGTATGTATGAATGCATGCACGCATGTATGAATGTATGTATGCATGCATGTATGTATATATGTATGTATGCATGGCTTGATGGTGTTTTAAGTCCCCAACGTACTCTTCCAGGCAGCACTGCATGGAAGGCACTCCCCGCCCCCAACAGTTTCATCCAATTGAAATGTTTTTTTTTAAATGACATTTGCTTTGAAATATAGCCAACACTAGCTGCTAGGGATTTTCTTTGCTGAACGGACACCTCAGCTAGCTAGCTAACTGTAAACAGATTGCAATGGTAGATTTTAGCTAACTATTTTAAGCCAAGGTTAGCTCAAATGCAGTCAATCTGTTCAAATAGCTGGCAGTGGTGAGCATTCAGTTCATGTTGGCATGTCCTACTTTTAAACGTATCCGTGCAGGACAGAGTTTACTTAGTAATGGGCTAGCAGTTAGCGCTAGCTAAGTTCCAGGCAGCCAATTCATTTTCTTGGGTGGTTATGAGAGCGACCGAGTAGTGCTATTGCTATGTAGTTAGGCATTAGCCTGTGTCTCCCAGTCTGCTTATTTAAACAACTACGAGACAACCTAGTTTTAAGTGAGCTGCACAAAGGCATGGTTGAGTGGGTGTCTTTCCAAAACTCCTTTAGGCATCCCGTTGTTGCTAGATAAGTTGTAAGACATCTAGACATAGCAGCTAAGTAAGCTAAAGCAAAACTGTCGCCAAAATGCAAATCTAGGGTCTTTTTGTGAATGTACACGAGTCAAACTTTCGTTTAAAAGGATATTTACGTCAAACGCTGCACTTTTAAGATGGACGTTTGTTTGAGTCGAACTCCTTCACTGCAGAAGGAGGGGGAAAGTTGAAATCTAGCGCCAGTGCTGTGATTGGCTGAAACTGTAGGGGGCGGGGCGTGCCTTCCATGCAGCGCTGCCTTGAGGAGTACGTTGGGGGCTTAAAACGGCATCGAGCGTATGCATGCATGTATGTATGTATGAATGCATACTTGTGTATTTCTGTGGTACTCTCAAGAGAAGCACAGCGTCATAGAAAATGCCCGACCAATTCATTAGTTTGTGGTCTGAGAGAGAATAAGAGAGGTACTGTAGGAATGGGGTGGGGGTGGGGCTGGGGGTAATGAGTCTCATTCTATGACCATTCATAGCATACGTACATCTAGATTTGAACGCTATACAGTAACCCCATTTCCATATAGCACAAACCGCTGCATGGTTGCTTTAACATTTCAAACGCTACAATTTTTTTTCTAAACTGCTTTGCCAAAGCTATGCCCATAAAGCATTTTGAATTGTGTGGAAGGGAGAGAAAAAAAAGTGGTGGGGAGGGAGAGAGACAGACAGACAGACAGACAGACAGACAGACAGACAGACAGAGACAGAGAAAGAGGGAGAGACAGAGGGAGGGAGAGACAGAGAGAGGGAGAGAGAGAGAGGGAGGGAGGGAGAGAGAGAGAGAGGGAGAGAGGGAAAGAGACGGAGAGACAAAGAGAGAGAGAGGGAGAGCAAGGGAGAGATGGAAAGAGCGAGGGAGGGAGAGAAAGAGAGAGGGAGTTAGGGAAAGAGAGAGAGGGGGAGAGGGAAAGAGACGGAGAGACAAAGAGAGAGAGAGGGAGAGCAAGGGAGAGATGGAAAGAGCGAGGGAGGGAGAGAAAGAGAGAGGGAGTTAGGGAAAGAGAGAGAGGGGGAGAGGAAAGAGATGGAGAGACAAAGAGAGAGAGAGGGAGAGCAAGGGGGGGATGGAAAGAGCGAGGGAGGGAGAGAAAGAGAGAGGGAGTTAGGGAAAGAGAGAGAGGGAGAGAGAGCGAGAGAGATAGAGAGAGAAAGAGGAGAGAGCAAAAGAGAGAGCGAGGGAGAGAGAGAGAGAGAGAGAAAGAGACGGAGAGACAAAGAGAGAGAGAGGGAGAGCAAGGGAGAGATGGAAAGAGCGAGGGAGGGGGAGCGAGAGAGGGAGAGAGATAGGGAGATAGGGAGAGAGAGCAAGAGAGAGATAGAGAGAGAAAGAGAGAGAGAGAGGGACAGACAGAGCGAGAGAGAGAGAGGGACAGACAGAGGGACAGAGACAGAGAGAGAGGGGGGGGGAGCGAGAGGGAGGGAGAGAGAGCGAGAGAGAGCGAGAGAGAGGGGGACAGAGACAGCGAGAGAGAGCGAGAGGGAAAGAGGGAGAGAGCGAGAGAGAGGCAGAGATCGGACAGAAAGAGAAAGATGGAGAGAGGGATCGGGTGTATGTAATTCTTGGCAAAGTGCACTCAGCTTGTTACATTCCTTCCATGAAAAAAATAAAAGCCATTAAGCGTAAATGTTGTCAAACAACAGACAAGCCCATTTACCGTGGGATAATTTACTACGTTGTTAATTATCTGCCTACATTAAAATACACCAATTTGGACCAAAATTGGGTCTAGTGTGGTTGGTTGTGGTTCCAGCTATGTCTGAAAGAATTACAGTCCAAAATAGTAATTAGGGAGTGGCATTTTTCCATTGGTCAGAGGAAAGTTCTCATTTACGTGTGAGGTTTTGGATTCCACACTTGTCAACTGGGTTGCCAGATTGGGGAACACTAAAAGGTGACTTATCTGAGCAACACTGGCAAAATAACACACAATTAACTCTCCATATTAACCCAAAATGTGTTGAAATGTGTGAAATGTACCTTTATACGTTGTGGCGAGGGTTTTTTTTGGTGCGCTGGCCCCCAGTAGTTTACCACTGTGCTGCCTCCGCAGTTACAAGAGTGAGTTTTGTGTTGTGCCCCATAAAAACAGTGTGACGTGTAAAGCGGCGACCCATTTACCCAGTTCACATTCTTAAAGGCATACGGTTAAGCTTTGACATGCCACTCTTGGAAAGCCATCGGGTTTTTTTGTTTTTCTTCCCAAGATGAGAAAGCCATCATTTAAATTTAACAAGCGCAGCTGTCAGTCTACCACTCCTTAGTCCATCTCACATCTAAACAATGGGGGCGAGATTGTCGAGGGATCCCCTTAAACACACATTCTGGGGTGAACCGACGAGCCCGGGATTGTTGTCGGTATTGTAATTGTCTGTTTGTTCGTCTGACGATTGCTGCATGGCACACCATGACTTTCCAAAGGCACTAATAAACATCTATCTATCTATCTATCTATCTATCTATCTATCTATCTATCTATCTATCTATCTATCTATCTATCTATCTATCTATCTATCTTTCTATTCTATCTATCTATCTATCTATCTATCCTCTCTTCTCTCTCTCTCTCTCTCTCTATATATATATATATAGCTCTCTCTCCTCCCTTCTCTATCTATCTATCTATCTATCTATCTATCTATCTATCTATCTATCTATCTATCTATCTATCTATCTATCTATCTATCTATCTATCTATCTATCTATCTATCTATCTATCTCCTCCCTTTGATTGAGTAATAATGTATGAGATTTTGTTTTTCTAGCTTACCAGTTTTACTTCATGTTGACATGGTGGGAGTGGAGTATTCTTTTTTACTGTGATGCAAATAAAAGTTATGTTAAAAGTCAAGTCTCCTCCCTTCTCTCTCTCTCTCTGTCTATATCTCCTCCCTTCTCTCTCTCTCTCTATCTATATATCTGTCAGGAAAGTTGCTGAAATGCTTTAATGGTGCAGTTTGGAGACACAACTAAACCCCTGTTCCCCAACTCCCCCTCTCCCCTCTGCCCCATGTCTCCACACTGTGCCATGTAGTGTGAAATTATGGCCTAATTATGAGGAGGGGGTGGGTGGGTTTCGCAGTCTAACTGCTGCTGCTGTTAGCGTGATGCTATCTGCGCAGGCACAGGGGAGCACAGGGAACTTATATCTAGCGGCTATGCCCCCCTCCCCCTCCCCCCCGCCCCCCTTTAGCTGCCAGCATACAGACTGTATGGTGCCCACGTACTCCGGAACCGGTAATGGACCGAGAGGTCACTAATGAGCTCCCAGACACACAAATGAGAGCCTGTGGTGTGCGCCATGTCCCAGTGGGTCCTCTGCCTAGCTCGGCAAGGTGTGTTTACACGCACAGCAAGACGGCGATTCGAGGTCACAACGGGACATTGGGGTAGTTGTTGCTCGACCCTGGAACTGGTCAAAATGCACGCCGCCCGCTCACATCTGCTGCAGAGCCCGCTCACCCAACGCGAAGGCGAATGTAGCCGGAAGGCCTGCGAACGTTTGCGCCGTCACGGGCCCTAGTCACAGAGGGACGTGGAGATCATGCGTTTCGTCCGTATTTCGCAGAGAAGACACCCACGGCAACCCAATTCCCTCATTCTGCTTCTCCTTCCATTAACGCCCCCCCCCCCCAAAACCCCGAACACGTTAGTTTACGTCTGACAGTGGTGATGGATTACAAAGCGCCCTGCGCTCAGGGTTCAGCTGGGCTGCGCTGATGCGAGCGCCACATGCGGCGTGTTTAGAGATGAGAGATGATGACAGCTGTTGTCAGGGGGAGACGTTGTGCACAACCAACAATGCAACACCGGGTCCGTCGTTTACCATATGGTGACACTTAGCTGAACCCTTTGTCAGCGCCGCATTGTTTAACTTCACATGTGCCTGCTTAGGAAAGATATGTATTTATGTTTACTGCCCTAATGGATTTGGGATTTGTGTAATGGATAAATATTTACAACCCCTGGCGAAAAGTGATATATTGAGTTTATGATGTTTTATTTTCCAGAATGAGACCATCTCGGGGAGAAATGGTCAGTCTGGTTTTCTCAAAACAATGGCGTGTGAAAATGAGCCCGCCTGCAACACACTGGCGTCGTTTAGTCTTCGTGTTTGCACCCAAGTGATGTCAACAGAGGGCGTCTGGGTGGCGTGGCGGTCGATTCCGTTGCCTGCCAGCAAGGGGATCGTCGGTTCGAGTCCCCGTGTTACCTCCGGCTAAGTCAGGCGTCCCTGCGGACACAATCGGCCGTGTCTGCGAGTGGGAAGCCGGATGTGGGTATGTGTCTTGGTCGCTGCACTAGCGCCTCCTCTGGTTGGTCGGGGTTGCCTGTTTGGGGAGGAGGGGATAGTGTGATCTTCCCCTCCCACGCGCCACGTCCCCCCTGGCAAAACTCCCCACTGTCAGGTGAAAAGAAGCGGCTGGCGACTCCACATGTATTGGAGGAGGCATGTGGTATCGGCAGAGGGGGCGGAGCAGCGACCGGGACGGCTCGGAAGAGTGGGTAATTGGCCAGCTATAATTGGGGAGAAAAGGGGAGGAAATCCCCCCCCAAAAAAGAGTGATGTCAATAGGTTTGATGTTATGTAACACTTCAATAGATCTCAAACTGCAGAGAAAGTATTGCACTTTCATATCATTGCTCAAAAAACGTTGTACTATAATTACCTACTGTCAAATTTGTTGTTAAATCAGATGCACCTTGCCACATATACACATGCCATTTTCCTCCAGGTAAACCAGGACATGAGCCCACCACCAAGCGAGAGTCCAGTGAACCCCCGAGAACAATATTTTAGGTAAGTTTCAGGTTACCAGGTTTTGGTTTCAGAATGGACCCCCACTCAGCTAACAGAGGGCTGATTCAGCGCTGCAGTAAAAGGTGGTCAATGGTCCATTGCACCAGGTAAGCACCTGGCTGTGTGGTTGGATGGATCCCTTCTAAGGACCCCAGGGTAGACAACTGGGGCTCCCGTGTCACAATATAGGCACCCCCCAAAGTACAGGGGACAATCAGAGTGTTTCAGACTGAGCAGCAAGGTGAGAGGGCTGCCGGCCAGCCATGAGAAGGACTGAAGAGGCAATAAGGGCTCCATGTTTAACATAATGATATCTTGAGGGATGAAATGCGTTCTGTGTGTGTGTGTGTGTGTGTGTGTGTGTGTGTGTGTGTGTGTGTCTGCGGTGTGCGCGCTGCAGAGAGGCTGAATTGCCGGCATGACATCACTGACAGAGAGGACACTGTATGCAGTTATGCTTGATGGATGATGTGATGATAGAGAGAAGATGCGTTTCAGAGCGAGCTCCAGATGGATAAAGAGAGGGATGAAGGATGAGAAGAAGCATTTTGGAACAAAGAGACCATCATCTCTCACTAACCACTCTGCTCAGCAATGTATATTTCACAAGCGTGAGCACTAACACCTGTTCAGAGCTGGCCCTCTCTCTCTGACATATTGATTTGTAGCTGCAAAAAAAAGAAAGAAAGTACGGAGCTTTCCTACATGTGTGAAAACCAGTGCTGCTTCATAATAAAGCTCATGAAACAACGTTAAAAAGGCATTAGCAATCACACCGTGGCAGAGCATCCATCTGTAAGAACTAATTCATTCTCCCTACTCTCAGATTCTCTTTCAGTTTAGCAACTGAAGAAATCTGCTTATGGGGGAAAATAATCTCAAGGCATCTGAGAACGGCACCCCCCCTCACCCCCCCTCATCATCATCACTTTGACTTCAAAGCAAGTAAAGTCGTTTTTAAGATTCAAGTGGATGTTTCAATCGTTTCAAGAGTTCAAGAGTTGTCGCGAATCACATAATACCAGTTTGATACCAGTGTGGCGATGCGCCACTTGCACTGAGAGGAATCTTGAAGCAGTTAAAACTGTTTTGCAAACGGCATTATCTTCTAACCCCATTTGGAGAATTAGTCCTGCTTAAACTTTTAAAAGCTTTTTTCCCCTCCTCCCCTGCAAATGAAAACTAGAATTTAGGATACAATAACAGACCAACTTTCAAATGACTCATAAATGGAACTGAGAGAAAGAGAGGGGGGGGGGGAGAAAGAGAGAGAGCGAGAGAGAGAAAGAGCGAGGGGAGGGGGGAGGGAAGGAGAGAGAGCAAGAGAAAGCGAGAGAGGTAGAGAGAAAGAGAGAGAGAGAGAGAGAGAGAGAGAGAGAGGGGGAGAGCAAGAGAAACCGAGAGAGAGAGCGAGAGAGCGAGGGGAGGGAGGGAGGGAAAGAGAGAGAGCAGGAGAGAGAGCGAGAGAGCTAGAGAGAGAGAGGGAGGGAGGGAGAGCGAGAGAGAGCAAGAGAGAGAGAAAGAGCGAGGGGAGGGAGGGAAGGAGAGAGAGCAAGAGAAAGCGAGAGAGGTAGAGAGAGAGAGAGAGAGAGAGAGAGAGAGAGAGAGAGAGAGGAGAGCAAGAGAAACCGAGAGAGAGAGAGCGAGAGAGCGAGGGGAGGGAGGGAGGGAAAGAGAGAGAGCAGGAGAGAGAGAGAGAGAGCTAGAGAGAGAGAGAGAGGGAGGGAGAGCGGGAGAGAGAGAGAGGGAGCGAGAGAGGGAGCGAGAGAGAGAGAGAGAGGGAGGGAGAGCTAGAGAGAGAGAGCTAGAGAGAGAGAGAGAGAGGGAGGGAGAGCGGGAGAGAGAGAGAGAGAGAGAGAGAGAGAGAGAGAGAGAGAGAGAGAGAGAGAGAGAGAGAGAGAGAGCTAGAGAGAGAGAGAGAGGGAGGGAGAGCGGGAGAGAGAGAGGGAGCGAGAGAGGGAGCGAGAGAGCAGCTTTTGCTCTGTCACACACCATCACCAACACCCACATTAGACAACTCTCTTAATGTGCATGGGCGTGTGAGTGCAAGGGGGGGGGTGTTTTCCACGTTCGTGTGCATGTGTGTGTGCGTGCATTTGCATGTTTGAATGTGTGTCTCTGTGTATATGGGCTGCAGTGATGCAGTGGAGCGTGATCCTCGGATCCTCCGAACGTGACTCCAGGCTGACCAACAAGCCTGGCCAGCGAAGGTTTTCCAGATTTCGATATATCTTCTCATTCATCCGTTTAGTCTCTCCACCCGCCGCGTTTTCGGTTGTGCCTTTAACTTTTATTTCATTACCTCATGCTGTGAGATCACACACACAAACACCCACCCACCCACTCACCCACACACACACACACACACACACACAGTGATTTTATGTCAGCCACTAAAATGTTAACACCTGCACCAGTGCCATCCGCAGGCTCCCCCATGACTCTACCCTCACTTTTTTGCTCCTGTCCCTTTTCTTCCGCATAATCAGCAATGAATTCAGCATTGAAAATCCCCGAGCCGGTTGTGTTTGGGTGGCTGCAGAGCTCGGTCGCCAGCGCTGCTGTTGCAAGGTGTTGGCTCTGCGGTAGTGTGCTCACCACCCTGGGTTGCCTGGCCAGAGGACAGCGGCGTGTGTCATGGTGTGGCCTCTCTCAGCATTCCTCTGCATTATTCCCAAACAGACCCCGAGGCAACCGGCTTCACACGCTGTGACACACAACAGCACAATAACCAGTTGCTTAACGCGGCTGTCTGACTAGAAGGAAACACAAAAATAGGCAGTCCCTGGTTGTAGTTTCAGGTGAGCCTGGTTAAGGTTTGTGCGCTTCACGTGTAAATCAAATCCCAATCCCTCTGCTGGGGTTTTGGGGAGGGGCTGAAGGATGAAGAGGTTGAGAGGTCAGGGAAAGAGGAGAGCATCCAGCTTGCTGGCGAACATGGAGACCTGATCTCTAATCCTGATAAAGAGGTGATGTGCTGAACCCAAGTTAAGCTAAACCAACAATGGTGTGATCGGGGAGAGGCTTCGCTGACTTCACTCGGCCGCCTTCTGACCGGCCGTCCGGCAAATCTCTCCCAGGATTTCCTCCGGCGCTCCTTCGGCAGATGCCCCCTCGCTCTCGAGATTGGTTTTCATTTTGTCTCCCGTAACGCAACCCCCCCCCCCCCCGTGCCTCCCTCCATTCTGACCAGAGCACTTCTGTTTCCATTTAGCCCTGGGTGAAGTCTCTCATTGGATAAACCAGAGATCTGGCCTCGGGGAGCTTCGGTGTTGCGGGCTGGAGAGACCGGGCCTGTTTGCACACGGGCCGATGCCAGCAACGGAACTTTTATTGATTCCACAAAACACATGCAACCCCTTCCCCACATTCTGGCATTGTAATTTATGTCCGACATGTTGTCAGGGTCCCCTGGGCCGGATCAGTTAATTGATAACAGTGTTGTTTGTGAACGCAGCTCATCTGCAGGGCCACTGCAAGCGGTTCAGTAACCGTCAGCGGGGCAGTATCTGCACAGGTTTAACCACACATGTTGTTTTGTAGACCTGCAGCTTGTTTCATCAGGATGTGTGGCGTTACAGTAAAGGTGCCAACTTGTGAAAATAAACGAGGGTTCTCATCTATAAAACGCATTTTTCCCCCTATAATTTGACAGAAAAGCTGAACTACTATCATGAAAGTAAAAAATTTACACGACCCAACCAAATCTTTAGACCAACTTGTCCAATGCTTTTTTTTTTCCTCCATACCTTCCTGTGGAAAAAATGTTTTATAGTGTTGAATGTTAGTGATATTCAATACACACAAATAACAATGGAAAGCCGGCAATCTGATGTTTATCAAATTTTTACGCAAAACCAGGAGGTGAAAGGAACCTTCGGCTTTCTGTCAAATTCACATATTTGGTAAAGCCACAAAGTTAAAATCATGCCTCATGTGTTTGGTTTATTTTATTTGATGGTTAGTAACACAACCAAGCTCATTCCAACCATTAAAAGCTGTTCAACAATGTCTTTTTGATTTGGCCAAGCGTATCTATTTCTTATTCTATTTCATTTTTTTTGTTTTTTTGGCAGGGGTCAGGGTTGGGGGCTTCCTCAGCACCCACAGAACTGGGGTAGATTGAGCCCGTTGCCCATGCAACCCCCTCCATCGGACCTTAGTTGTAACAGCCCTCTAAACCACCCAGTCACGTGACAATAGAGAGTTTCTTAAAAAAAAAACGATTGACGTTGCTTCCTGTCAGAACTCTTTGCACGACAATGCAAAGCAGCTGATGTCTATTACACACAAGGCCAATGCAGAGAACAAGAGAGAAAAAAGACAGATCTTGTAGAAGAGAGCCAAGGCCTGTTGGTCTCAGTCCATGCTTGTGCAGTGTGCTGATAGAATATATATATATATATATATATATATATATATATTGCTGCACAGATAACCCCAGCTGTGTTGCGGTATGTCCTAAACTGTTCTGGTCTACTTGAATGTGTTGAGAAGGCTGCTGTTTCCTTGTGTAACTGGCTACAGAGCACAAGGTGACAGGTGATCGCGACCATTTCACATTCGCATGCACGGCCCTCTGACACCGAGGACGTTAGAAAGAGCTTAACACATTAGATATGTGATGGAGGACAGGATGGAAACAACAAAATTTGATAAAACCTCCTCAGTATCGCAAAAACGTTTTTATGGTGGCTTGAGGTGGTCTTTGCTTTGTTGGTGAAGAGTTTATTCACTAATTGGGTGATGAAAATGCATTTGTTGAATAAATAAATTAAAAATCCGCTGTTTGCATAATCTTAACTGGTCAAGCTCTCTCCTAAAACGAGATAATTTTTGTTATCCTGTTTTTTTTGTTGTTTTTTTTTACATGGAGATGCTGGTTGCGTGGCTCGGGTCCTGGGCTGTTCCAGTGGCATCTGGACACTGCTTGGCATCCTGCTCATCAGATTCTTCATAAATTTTATAATTCCATAATAATTCTCTTATCATCTTTCAATGTTGTATTATGTAAATTGTGTAAACACAACATCCATTGCACGTTGTCTGTCTTGAGAGATCCCTCCTCTGTTGCTCTCCCAGAGGTTTCTTCCTATTTTTTCTCCCTGTTAAAGGGGTTTTTAGGGAGTTGTTCCTTATCCGATGCGAGGGTCTAAGGGCAGGATGTGGTGTTGCTGTAAAGCCCCATGAGGCACATTTGTAATTTGTGATATTGGGCAATACATTCACCCATTATCCAAACTGCTTATCCTGTTCTCAGGGTCACGGGGACATGGGAGCCTATCCCAGCAGTCATTGGGCAGCAGGCGGGGAGACACCCTGGACAGGCCGCCAGGCCATCACAGGGCCGACCTATATATTGCTGATACATATAAATATATTGCAACAACCACGAACAAGAAGACTCGCCAGCCCCTGGCCAACAGGTCGGACCCCCCAGCCGACCGGCTAACGCCACTATACAAATAAAATGGTCATGACTTGATAAATGAAGTAGGACATGTAAAACTACATTAAAGGCTGCCGTGTAGCTGCGTGTCAAGTGGGTGGGTGGGTGGGCCTAGGTGGGGCCCACCCACCCACTGGACACTCAGGCCCACCCAATCAGAAAGCTTGTGAAGTGAATAGCAGTCAATGAATACTGTTTCGACCAATAGAAATAAACAATTCCTGTTTCTTGTTTAACATATGATGATGACAGGTCAGATTTTCTGAGTGGCAGTGCATTTCGCAAATGCCAGATTGAAAGTAGCCCCCTCCTCTTCCACTCAGTGTACAGCCCGCGCATTGCACAGAACAGAAGCCCACTTTCCGCTAGCTAGCTGCTGTTAACGTAGGTTAAGATAAAAATCATGGCGAAACAAAACAGTTTGCTTAAGTTTGTCACAAAAAGGCGTGAGGAGCAGGAGGAAGAGAATTCAGCTCAAGTTCACGCGTCATTCTCAACTCACCACCCACACCCACACCCAGCCCAATTGTAACTAACAGTCGAAATTGGGAAATGTACCTTCAAAACATATGTGGCAACGTCATCAGACAGCGCTTTGTCAAACATACAAGGCGCTGTCTGATGACGTTGCTAGGTATGTTTTCAAGGAACATTTCTCAATTTCTACTGTTGCAGTCTGCCTGTAATCATCAAAAGTAAGCTAATTTACAATTTCGGACTGTCGTAGCCTATTGCCCATTTCAGTGTTATTGTTTATTGGGGATATTTTTTGTTGGATGTACAATTGGATTTTATGCTGGTGCTGCGTCTGGTGTGTGTGGGGGGGTTTATGTGGCTATTTTCAAGTGTGTCTTGTTCGTGCGCAGGACAAGATGATCTCCAAAACCACCCCATCCCATCCGCGCACAGGTCGCAGACTGGCCACAATGCACAGCACACACAACACCTGTTCCATTTACGTACGGCAAAAGAGCTCTCCTCTCGCACACACTATTTAATCAAAACATAGGCTAATTGAAAGGGTAGCCCCACCACCACCAAAATTCAATTATATTAGAGACGTGCTACCATGACCAAATCTCAACTTTAATGCTTCGAAGTTAATTGTCCATGGAAAATTGATATCAAAGTCGTTATTTAATGATCTGAACATATTACACATCAGATTTACAATACCGGAGGGCGTCTGTGTAGCGAAGCAGTCTATTCCATTTCCTGCCAAAACGGGGATCGTGGGTTTGAATCCCCGTGTTACCTATGGCTTGGTCGAGCGTCCCCACAGACACAATTGGCTGTGTCTGCGGGTGGGAAGCCGGATGTGGGGTATGTGTCCTGGTCGCTGCACCAGCGCCTCCTCTGGTCGGTCTGGGTACCTGTTCGGTGGGGGTGGGGGAAACATGATCCTCCCACGCGCTACCTCGCCCTGGCAAAACTCCTCACTGTCAGGTGAAAAGAAGTGGCTGGTGACTCCACATGTATCGGAGGAGTCATGTGGTAGTCTGCAGCCCTCCCCAGATCAGTAGAGTGGGTGGAGCAGCGACCGGGACAGTTCGGAAGAGTGGAGTAATTGGCCGGATAATATTGGGGAGAAAAGGTGGTATAAAAAAACATACTGGGGCCTTAACAACCCAAACATAGGCTGTTTGTAAACCTGTGTGTTTGTAAACCTCTTTTCTAGTTTGGACCTCAATCCCAACTGGGCTTGAGTGGGTCCTCCTTCTCCAGCGGTCTATACAGTGTCCGTCATTGTGCACGCCGAGGGCTGCCGGAACGGCGGTGGCTGCGGAAGCTGTCGAAGTTGGACCTTTCCTTGACCCAGAGCTCAGGACAACTGACCCGTTGTTTCCCCAGTGTCAGCGGCCCTGTGTGTACCTCTATCCATACGCTTGATTATGTCTGTCAGCTGTATGTGCGTGACTATGTGGCTGTCGTGCCAGGCTATGTGATGCTGTATAAGCCTTGTATGATTGAACTGGTGCATTCAGGCAGGTATAGCTGTAATAGCCTATTTTGGTTAACATATTCATTTCAGAACCTATTAAGTATGATTGATCTTGGACGGGCTAGGCCCACCTGATTGTCTCTGTGCCCCCCCCCCCCCACACACACACACACTGTGATTTCTGCCTATGCTACAGATTCAAGGTTTTATTCACTGAAACAGAATGTGCCGGTAATGCACCTAGTTCATGTTTTATTCTTTTCCAACTTTAGATAAACTGGCTTAAAATTTGCTTGACAATTTGGATGGAAACATGGCTACTGTCATCACACTGAAGTGTGCCATGTTTGAATACCTTCAGCACACACTGACTTGTGCAAACTGCTCTTGCTGAAAGCTGATAATAATAGACAAAAGAAGCAGGGATATGAACGGGGAGAGCAAAATGGTTTCACTAGCCTGTGCAATAGATTACCCTCACTCAGGAGGGTATAGCGTGGGAAGGCTGAGCTTCTTTTAAGGACTCCTTAGCAGAGTACTGTGAGGGGGCGGGAGCTTGTCCATCCGAAGCTTCGCATTCTGTCACGTGAATCATCAAGCGCACGAGTTATGATCCAGCAAAATTTCTCTGGGTCTTACAAGCAAATGATTGGCCGGTTGAGTTTTGCTTCCCTCAGCTTTCAGTAAATCTACTACTACTACTACTACTACTACTACTACTTTCAGCTGCTCCCGTTAGGGGTCGCCACAGCGGATCCGTTTCCATTTCTTCCTGTCCTCTGCATCTTCTTCTGTCACACCAGCCACCTGCATGTCCTCCCTCACCACATCCATAAACCTCCTCTTTGGCCCTCCTCTTTTCCTCTTCCTTGGCAGCTCCATTCAGCGTCCTTCCCCCAATATACCCAGCATCTCTCCTCCACACATGTCCAAGCCATCTCAATCTTGCCTCTCTTGATTTGTCTCCAAACCATCCAACCTGAGCTGTCCCTCCAATATACTCATTTCTAATCCTGTCCTTCTTCATCACTCCCAATGAAAATCTCAGCATCTTCAACTCTGCACCACCTCCAGCTCTGCCTCCTGTCTTTTCATCAGTGCCACCATCTCCAAACCATATAACATAGCTGGTCTCACAACCATCTTGTAAACCTTACCTTTAACTCTTGCTGGTACCCTTCTGTCGCAAATCACTCCTGACACTCTTCTCCACCCCCTCCACCCTGCCTGCACTCTCTTCTTCACCTCTCATCTGCACTCCCCGTTACATTGGACAGTTGACCCCGAGTCAACCTCAGCTTTCAGTAAATCGCTGTCTGATATTTGATATCGACTCTCAAAGTGGTAGCTTTGTGCTTACCCAGAGCCGTAGCATTTCTTAATACCAAGGGAAGTCAAAGCCAAACAGTGGAATTTGTTTCATCCTGCTGTATTGTGAATTTCCCTCAAAATAATTGTCCAACAGGTTGGTACTTGGCAGTATAATTGCCTTTATGTGATATTCTTTAATTTTCTTCTCACATTACTACTTATTTTTCTGTTATTCTGTGAGGAGTAACAGGATAGCTTCAAATCTGAAGCTGCGGCAGTAAAAAAAAAAAAAAGCTCCAAAACAATGTAGTAACATGCTACATATCCTTCAACATTAATGTTAGGAACCAAGCAAGAAAAAAAAAGCACTAGTTTTGAGGAGCTGAGTGATTGGGTCATTTTTACCACCTGTCAGCCAAAAGATGATGGTGTTTGGAAACAGTGAGATTTATTTGATACAATAAAAGTAATTCTTCTGCCCCTGGCTAAAGGACGAGGAATAGACAAGCAGTTAGTGCAAATTCAGCTCCACACCTGCTCGCTGTTGCATCAAGGGAAAAATCCTCGGTTACAAAACACCCTCAGTACCACCCAACACACACTCTCCCTCTCTCTCTCTCCCCCTCTCACACACACACACACACTCACACACACATACAACACTCCTGCATGCAGACACACACACACACACACACACACACACACACACACACACACACACACACACACACACACACACACACACACACTCACGCATGCAGGCACAAACACACATGCATGCAGCCATATTCACATAACGTCAGCAGGTTGGGCCTTTTCAGCTTGTTGAAGTGAGAGCGAAGACAAAGAAGATTAATGTTGAATAGTTGCTCCACATCTATGCAGAAGGGTGGAATAGTGGCACTGCCAAGTCTTGGGGACTGCTAAAAAAAGACTTACAACTTGAGTGAAGCTCTTCCAATTGTTTTATTTATGGTATTTAATTCTGCCCCGCAGCGTGTGTCCTCCTGAGTGCCAAGCCCCGGTCTCCCCGGGCCTGTTTGAGACCTACCAGCCAGTACAACGGTAGTGAAAGAGTGAGAAGCCCGCGAGGCTCACCGTCGCCGGGGCATGATGGGAAACAAGCGAGGATGGCATGAAGTCATCCTGCAAGACTCCACATGCCCCCTCACCAGCCAGCTCCCACCCAGAGAGAGGACGCTCTCTTGCTTTCCCACTGATTGAAATAGAGCTTGAGGAAAAGAGAGACTCAGCACAGCGGATTCAATATGCAGTGTAAGAATTGTTGTTCTGTTTCTGTGCACGGAGGATAGCTTTTGCAAATAATTCCTAGCGGTTCATTTTAACCATTTTGGACGACAGTGTACCGTGGGTCTTTTTGGTACACGGGACTGTGATTAGGAAGATTTACCTGACACTGTGTGAATTGTCTAAATGTGGAAATCCCCCACCCACCTGACACCCAAAGCAGGTTATGACAAATACTACGAATTATTGATGTTCACATTGCACTGTATACCATATTACAACAGATAGACCGCAGACCTTTGACATGCGCAGGTTTCACATTTTAACATGTTAGCCTACTTTCCAATGCAAAAGCCTTTGAATATGTTCAGAATCACCTGTCAACAATAAAAGACTATCATTACCAGCAAGGACTATGGTGCTAAATCTAGTGGGCTATGTCCTGTAATTACATTAACCCCCCACTGTATCTGGCTGTCGTATATACTGTACATATGTAATCAACCCTCATTGACTCGACCCCCTCCCAGGCCAGTCCCAGCAGATAAATCCAGAGCTGAATTTCTTTCCCAGTACACCCCTGCATGGAGGAGTCTATTGACTTGGCAGCAGTTAATGATACACAAGACACATTGTTGCTGTGGAGTTTTTGACAAGCCCACATGATAATATATCAGGGCAAATCTAACAGACCACAGAAAGCCTCACCATTATACATCAAGTAATACACCGTGTCATGAAGACCTAAGCTTTGTGAAGAAATAACCACTTCAAAGTCGGGGGTGGGGGGTCCTTTTCTTTTTGGCTGCTTGTCCATGTGTTCTGGTTTTTCTGGGAGGAACAAACAAGTGATGGTAAAAGGCAGATCATTAGCAATGGAGAATTATTCATTACAGGGACAACTAGGAGACTGTAAGTGAAATCCATACAACCATCAAAACATAATAATAATAATTTTATATACCACTTTTCTAAAACAATGTTACAAAGTGCTTTCCAAAGAAATAAAATCAGACAAGGCAAAAATGAGAATAAGACCAAATAAGTAAGAGTAAAAATAAAAACAGTATGACTAAATAAAAACAAATATCAAACATTTGTAAAAGCTTTCACAAAAAGAAGTTTTAAGATGAGATTTAAAAGAAGCTAGAGACTTGGTTCGTCTACTAAGTCGAACAGGAGGACAGTTCCATAGTGTGGGGGCTCTAACAGCAAAAGCCCGATCACCCTTTGTGATAAACCGAGACCCGGGAATAACCAGCAGGGCTCCATCTGTGGATCTTAATGGTCGAGAGGGTATATACCAGGTCAATAAATCACAAATGTATGTAGGAGCAAGACCATTTAAAGCCTTAAAAGTGAGCAATAACATTTTAAAATCAATATGAAACATAACAGGGAGCCAGTGTAGGGAAGCAAACACAGGAGTGATATGGTCATGCCTCTTTGTCCTGGTAATGAGCCAAGCAGTGGCATTCTGTAGCAACTGCAGGTGGCGGAGGGAACTCTTGCTGATACCTGAGTAAAGTGCGTTGCAATAGTCAAGCCAAGAATAGATAAAAGCATGTACAGCTTTTTGCAGATTGGCAATTGATCAAAATGACCTAATTTTGGAGATTATCTTGAGCTGGAGAAAGCATAACTGTACAACATGTTTGATTTGATTATCAAAACGGAGGTTACCATCGAATATTATCCCAAGATTCCTAGCAGCCTGCCTAAGACTACCTGACAGACCACCAAGATTAGTGCCAAAAGGGCTGATGGAATTTGGGGGACCAAACAGAATGACCTCAGATTTATCATGATTAAATTTAAGAAAATTTTTGAACATCCAGGATTTAATGTCAGAGGGAAGTTGTGAGATTTGCTAGGTTGCTAGGATCTGTGGGTTTTAGTGGCATGTATAACTGAGTGTCGTCGGCATAGAAATGGTAATACACATTGTGACTTTGAATGACCAGGCCAAGGGGCAGCATGTATATAGAAAATAGAAGGGGGCCAAGAACTGAGCCTTGACGGACACCACAACTCAACTAAGCCATCGAGGAAGTAGAGTTACCTAGAACAACAGAAAAAGTTCTGTTGGTGAGGTAAGCACGTAATAAACTAAAAGCCGAGCCACTGAAGCCAACCCAAATCTCTAAGCAATGTAAGAGGACGATGTGATCAACTGTGTCAAACGAAGCACTTAAGTCTAAAAGAACTAAAATCGAGCAGTTACCTATATGTCTGCAGTCAGCAGTAAGTCATTAGTGACCTTAACTAGAGCTGTCTCGGTACTACAAATTTCTCTAAAGCCAGACTGGAAACTGTTAAAAAGACTATTAGTGCGGGGATCGCCAGCTCGAATCCCTCTGTTACCTCTGCCCATACATCCATCTTGGTCAGGCACAACTGGCCATGTCTACAGGTTGGAAGCCGGATGTGTGTATGTGTCCTGGTCACTGCACTAGCGCCTCCTCTGGTCGGTCGGGGCGCCTGTTCGGGGGGGAGGGGGAACTGGGGGGAATAGCGTGATCCTCCCATGTGCTACCTCCCCCTGGCGAAACTCCTCACTATCAGGTGAAAACAAGTGGCTGGCGACTCCACATGTATTGGAGGAGGCATGTGGTAGTCTGCAGCCCTCTCTGGATCAGCAGAGGGGGTGGGGCAGTGACCGGGATGGCTCAGAAGAGTGGGGTAATTGGCCAGATACAACTGAGGGCAAAATGGGGGGGGGCAATTGAGATGAAACTACTCGCTCTAGAACCTTAAATAAAAAAGACAATTTGGAGATTTGCCTGTAGATACTTAAGGACAGGGGATCTTAATTAGGTTTCTTCAGCAATGGGTGAACAATGGCATGCTTAAAACTGTCTGGGAAAGAACCAGAGGCCAGAAAATTATTAAGAATTTGCAGAATAATGGTGCTACCAGTTGAAAATACCTCCTTGAGCAGCTTTTTTGGACAACTCAACATCAGGTTAAAAAAAAGAAGTGGAGGGAGCATTAATAACAGAATCAATTACCATAAAGAAAACTTTAGGATCGTGGTTATTTCAGTTCAGAGAAGTACGCTGATCTCCCATCCTTTACTGCCTTTTGGTAAATTAACATTTGGTTTTTAAGGGTGTTATATGCTAATTCGCTCGACTGCGGTTGAAGGATGATGGGCCGTAACAATGATGATGATGCTAATTCAGACTTGTTGACCTTCCATTGTCGTTCTGATTTTCTAGAGTCATCTAAGGGCATGAGTGTGATCATTCAGCCAGGGGAGGTTATTTGATTTTTGTTACCTAGTTTTAAACGGTGCAATCTGGTCAAGGATTGATGGGCACCTATCATTGAATGAATTTGATTATGAACACATAAGCAAATTAGATGCTCTCATGAAATTCATAAAGCAATCTGTCCATTTATCTTTAAAGCTGTTAAGGTGACAAAATAAGAGCATCTCTTAAAGACTCATGCCAATGTGTGCGACAGTGTGTTGTGCCGAGTGGATGGTTGTCTTGGTTAGAAACCTTCATGGTCTCTTGGGTCTCCTGGGGACAACAGGTGTCTTTATGCATTTATGGCTCGGTGATGACAGCTAATAAGGACTGTGGATAAAGCGGACCAACCTTCTGGTACCATTCACACTTGTAAATGTGCATACATGCACCCATAAACAGACAACCCTGCATTCTCACAAACATAAGCACATGAAATCACAAATAAAGGGGAATGCAAAAAAAAAAAAAAAAAAAGCATTACAGGGCTACATGCATACCCATACTGTATATTCTCACACAAACATATTCCCGTAAATACACAGACATTTATCTTTTTATATACTTCTGAGGACCCTTATCTACTAAATTCCTTCCCTAGCCACTAACGTTAGAGAGAGAGCGGGTGCAAGAGAGAGAGAGAGAGAGAGAGAGAGAGAGAGAGAGAGAGAGAGATTTCACACCAGTACAACAACCTAAGATTGAGAGAGACTGGTAAACTGTTTTGAGGGGAGGAAAAAAGGTAGGATTATAGAGAGGCAAGACAGGGTGAAAGAGAGAGAGAATTGAAGAGTGGTAGAATTTAAGAGAGAGAATTTGAGAAGCATTAAGGGAGAAATGGACAAATGGCATTATAGCATGTATAGCGTTTCCCTCTGTCTGGTTTGGTTAACCTGGCCTGGTCTCCTCCATCAGCTGCTGATGAGAAGTCACTCTGCACTCCGCTGCACTCACGACTCGGGCTTGAGTTACTCTGTGACTAATGCACTGTCCCTCACTTCCCATACTTTCTCCAGCCTGTCCTTCCCCCCCATCTCAGCCACTTTCCATTTCATATGTATTTAACTTGTGCTTGGATCCCCTGAAACATACCTTCCATTTCTATTTTTCTCCATCTTGGAGCCGTTCTCTTTCTTATCTCCATCCATCTCGATGACAACTGGCTGGAATCCGGACGACACCAAATGTTGTGCGTCCCAATGACGCACAACATTTGGTTTTGTGCATGGTTGGCAACGGTCGACCAATCGCATCAGAGGTCCCCAGGGATCTTTTGGAGTTCAAAGGTGAATTCAATCTATGCGCGCAGTGGGACAGCGGGATGAGGTAAACCGGTGTGCTGAAACACACTCCAGACAGAGTCAAAAATCGGTCCAAATCCCTACTTGTTCAGGTCCATCAATTCAAGAGTGCCTGGAGACATCCAAATCGTTTTGAAACAATAAATCTTCCTGACTCATCCTGAACACTCTGTCTTTCCCCATTTGTCTCTTACACACTCACTAACACGCACGCACACACACACACACACACACACACATACACACACGCACAGAAAAACATCCACAGACCCACATACACAATTTTGTTCTGTTGCGTAGGCAGACATTTGAATCATCAGTGTCTTTTCATTTGCCAGTCCAGGAGGATTGTAAATCAGTTCTATTGGAGCCTGCAGTGAAAATTGAACTTTGAAAACAGATCCCCATGTGGCTTCTTCATATTGGTTCACACAGTTGGTATCTGTGATGTTATGTTCCCTGTCTCTTAGTATTGATGTGTTCAGTTTGTGTGCACAACAACTTGTAACTCTGATCATTTAAATATCCATCCATCCATCCATCCATCCATCCATTATCTGAACCGCTTATCCTGCTCTCAGGGTCGCGGGGATACTGGAGCCTATCTCAGCAGTCATTGGGTGGCAGGCGGGGAGACACCCTGGACAGGCCGCCAGGCCATCATAGGGCATCATTTTAATATGGTGTACGAAAATTAGTTTAGGTGCATTTCTTGGTGCTAAAAGGGATAGTTCGGATTTTTTGAAGTGGGGTTGCATGAGGTACTTATCTAAAGTCAGCATATTACCAACAGTAGATGGGGCGGTAAGCCCACCTGCAGTTTGAAGAAGCAGGCAGGGTTTTAGGCTGGATTAGCAAACAATATAGTGCTGTGGAAGGGACCAAGAACAAAATGTATTTTAGCCACCTAAAAAAATATCAGTTTAAGTGTACGCTATAGTTAGGGTATTTTCACTGCTATACCTTGCCATCAGACAGCAGTTTTGTTTTGTTTTTTGGCACTAAATTTTCTCAACCGTAGGACTTCTGTATTCCTATGCACAAGCGCTGCACACTGTATTACACCGCCCATAGATCAACTGTTTGGGTCAGAAAGTGCTGTTGCAAGATCAGACTGAAATCAAACCACTTTCCTACAGATTTCGAAGATGTGGCGTGCTTGTGAATTTCCGTGCTGTTTGAACAAAGATTTCGTCATTGTTGCTGTCATAATCACTCATTTTTATTTTCTTGTATTTGTTGTCTCTTCTATAACCCGTGGAAACTCGGAGACTCTGAAAAGTGAATGGCTTAATCGCATAATCAACCATTTCTTCATCTTAAAGCTGCAGTAGGCAACATTGAACATTCCAGTGCAAAACCTTCCGCCACTCTCTCTGCTGCCTCGTTATCACTCCGCTAAGCTCCTCCCACCTAATGACCGCCGCATCACTCTTCAGCTTTTCTCAAGACGTTTGGAGTGGGAGTATTTAATGTTAGAATTTATTCAGTATTGAAGGGGAGAGATATAAACCACTGTTTGTGTTCTTAAAAGAAATTGGCATAATGAAGAGGATCTAGTGCTATCATTATCTATTATTATTATTACTGTTTTTTTGTTTTTTGTTTTTTTTTTGCCTTTCATCCTTTAGTACTCTGACCCACACTCCAGCATAGTAGGTGGCGGTAATGCACTTTAAACGCTAGTTGCCACCCGCCATTAAAGAGAGACTGACATGCCCTTTCTGAACACGTTTTTTAACATTGGGAGTTTGAATCATAACCGAAAATACATGTGGTTTTATGAATTCAAAGCTATTGGCTACTTTCTTCCTGGGTGTTAGCGTGGGGGGGGGGGGGGCTCGGTACCGCTCGTCACTTGTAGAAAAAAATGAGAAATTCAGTGGCGCGAGGATTTGAATCGCTGAACTAACTAGCTTGATGATACAAATAACTGTTAGATAGAGAGATGATGGATATTTAGATAAATAGATAGACAGACAAATAGATAGATAGATAGCAATACTTCGTAGCAAGATCAATAATAAAGTCTCAAGCAAAATAGCACAAACTCGAGCCAAGTAGCAAGTAGGAGGGGTGAAAGAACGGCTTCTCCATGGTTTTATAGCATCTCACTACGGACACACCCTATATGTATCCACCGGCACAATTTGTCATTGGACACCATCTACAGTCAATCACAGATCTCTATCGAGTGGCCGCAGACGCACTGTTTTGGCCACTGAATTTCTCCGTGGTCACATTCCAACTCGGAACACAGCCTATCAATAGGAATTTTCAGATTGTGATGTCAGCATCACTTAAAAAAAAAAGAAAAAAAGAAAGAAAAAAAGAAGAAGCAGAAGCAGCACCTTATGCTCGTTTACAACCAGGAAATGTCAAAAAAGACTCGTGAAACTTGTATCTACTACTACTACTACTACTACTACTACTACTTTTGGCTGCTCCCGTTAGGGGTTGCCACAGCGGATCATCCGTTTCCATTTCTTCCTGTCTTCTACATCTTCCTCTGTCACACCAGCCACCTGCATGTCCTCCCTCACCACATCCATAAACCTCCTCTTTGGCCTTCCTCTTTTCCTCTTCCCTGGCAGCTCCATCAGTATCCTTCTCCCAATATACTCAGCATATCTCCTCCACACATGTCCAAGCCATTTCAATCTTGCCTCTCTTGATTTGTCTCCAAACCGTCCAACTTGAGCTGTCCCTCCAATATACTCATTTCTAATCCTGTCCTTCTTCATCACTCCCAATGAAAATCTTAGCTCTTCAACTCTGCCACCTCCAGCTCCGCCTCCTGTCTTTTCGTCAGTGCCACTGTCTCCAAACCATATAACATAGCTGGTCTCACAACCATCTTGTAAACCTTCCCTTTAACTCTTGCTGGTACCCTTCTGTTGCAAATCACTCCTGACACACTTCTCCACCCACTCCAACCTGCCTGCACTCTCTTCTTCACCTCTCTCCTGCACTCCCGGTTACTTTATACAGTTGACCCCAAGTATTTAAACTCATACGCCTTTGTCACCTCCACTCCTTGCATCCTCACCATTCCACTGTCCTCCCTCTCATTCATGCATAGGTATTCCATTTTGCTCCTACTGACTTTCATTCCTCTTCTCTCCAGTGCATACCTCCACCTCTCCAGGCTCTCCTCAACCTGCACCCTACTCTCGCTACAGATCACAATGTCATCTGCAAACATCATTGTCCATGGAGACTCCTGCCTGATCTTGTCCGTCAACCTGTCCATCACCATTGCAAACAAGAAAGGGCTCAGAGCCGATCCTTGACTCGTGAAACGTGTATCATTGTTGATAATCTTGCCATCTAAAAAAAAAAATTAGCGACTCTTAGTTACACTAATATTGTTCATGTGAAGCAGCCATTTCGAGTTGGTCTTGTTTATTTTTTGGAAATAAAACATTTGTGTTAAGGGCTGGTACAGAAGGGAGAGCTAGTCCACAAGTGATAGGGCAGATGCAAATTGATCGCGTGCACACATATCTCCATTTGTAAAACAGCCAATAGATATGCCCTCTCTCTGAAATGAGCCGTGATTGGATAAAATCTTCCATCACAGGCAACATTTTCTAAAGCCTGAATAGAGAGCCAAGATGAGGTGCAGAAGTCTAGTTTTCCCTCAGACCACTTGAATTACAATATTCTGAAAGGTTATTATGGAATTTTTGCCCAATGATGCAAAAAAATACAAACTAAAAACAAACAAAAACAAAACAAAAAAACCCTAACTTGCCTACTTCAGCTTTAAGCGGTCCATCTGTCTGGTGAGTGTTCAAGTACTGACATCCAGTATGATGTAGGACATGTGATGGAATCACAATTCGTATGTCTGATTTTTTTTCTTCTGTTTGCAGCAATCAATTATTTACCCACAATTTAAACAAAAGTAGTGCTGAATGATTTCTGACTAAAGTCTATGGATGTCTGGATCTGTGTTTTAGTGCTGTCAGTCAAGGCTGAGCTGATGATGGACTGGCCATCAGGTACACCGGGTGGGCCGGCCGCTCTGTGGGCTGCTTGAGCCACCCATTTTTCAAAAACAAGCGCCCTCCTCCCCAACACCCCCCACTACCACTTTTAGCAGTCAGTGAGTACATAAAACAATTCTTGTTTCTTGCTTCTTGTTTACCATGTGATGATGATAGGTCAGATTTTTTTGAGTGGCAGTGCCTTTTGCAAATGCCAGATTGTGAGCAGCCCCTCCTCTTTCACTCAGCGTACATCTTGCACATTGCACAGAAGAACAGAAGCCCACTTTCCGGGCCCAGAGGTGTGAAAACCAGGTCCAGAAAGTAAAAGTCCAAACCATGTATTTGCTCTACTCATGCACTACACCAGCAGATTCTAGTCAACACCACTCCTCAACTATGTAGGGAAAACTAGTTAATGACATCAACTGGTTTAGTAACATGGTTGGAGCAAATACCCGGTTTAGACATTTACTTTCTGGACCTGGTTTTTAGACATCAACTGGTTTAGTAACATGGTTGGAGCAAATACCCGGTTTAGACATTTACTTTCTGGACCTGGTTTTTACACCTCTGCTGCAAACTACCACATGCCTCATCCGATACATGTGGAGTCACCAGCCACTTCCTTTCACCTGACAGTGAGGAGTTTCACCAGGGGAACGTAGCGCGTGGGAGGATCACGCTATTCCCTCCAGTTCCCCCTCCGCCCTGAACAGGTGCCACGACTGACCAGAGGAGGCGCTAGTGCAGCGACCAGGACACATACTCACATCCGGCTTCCCACCCGCAGACACGGCCAATCAGCTCTTTGCATAACTGTAGTCCAGTGACTTGCGGTTTCTACTGCAGCGGTCATACCAGGTTCCTGTTTGCAGAGGTGTAAAAACCAGGTCCAGAAAGTGAAAGTCCAAACCATGTATTTGCTCCACTCATGCACGACACCAGCAGATTCTAGTCAACACCACTCCTCAACTAGGTAGGGAAAACTAGCTAATGAAATCAGCTGGTTTAGTAACATGGTTGGAGCAAATACACGGTTTGGACATTTACTTTCTGGACCTGGTTTTTACAACTCTGGTTAAGGGCTGGTGTGTTTGTATGTGCGTCGATGGGGCAGGGGTGGTGGAGTATCCGCGGGCTGGTTTGGGTAAAAAAAAAGAAAGAAAGAAAAAAAAAAAGCCAAGGGCCATATTTTAGTCGCGGTCTGTCCCTGGCTGACGTTTCAGCCCAGCCCTGTGCTGATCCCATGTAAATCTCTTTGGGGCCACCATCACTGACATCTGAGGGCCAACAGGACACCCTGAAGTTGTAAATCTGCCCAGCTCTACCCCGCAGTTTAACCCGGCTCTCTATGAGCTCTCCTGCTGCGAAAAAAAAAAAGTTCTGGAAAAGAAAGGTCCTTCACTCGAGTTACTGGGAGGCGTTTACTGAAAAGGGTCAAGCAGTGGCTCACAGACTCACTTGTCTAGTTGAAAGTCAGTTTTAACATAGGATAGAACAGAGTAGCGTTTGATTAGCAACCTAAACACCCTTCTCCTTCACAATTACACCACTTTTTCTTTCATCCTAATCCATTCTATCTTTCTGTTTTGTTGGAGCCAGACTGAACAGTAAATCCTGGTTTGGAAGAGTCTCTGAGAGTTTAGCTAGTGTGGACCTGCGGGTAATTATCTGCGTCTGTACCTGGGATTGACGTCTGTAGGCCATAAAGAAGTAAATGGACAGAAGCCAAAGCAGGCAGGCCAACGTTTAAGAAAATTCACTTAAGATAACATTTACTCAGAGCAACCTGGGGGTTTGTCGGGGGTTGGATACTTGATGTTACACACGTTTCAGTGTTCCTGCGGGTTTTGATTTCCATATGGAAAGGGTGTGTATGTACATGTACAAATGCAGGTGTGTGTGGTCATGTGTACAAAAACCTATAGGTTCATGCTGAAACCTGAAATCAAACAAATACAAATAAGGTGAAGTGAAGGCTAAGTGCTTGAGTAGCCATATCAAGTGTCAGTGTCGAGAGTTATTTCTCTGAACGTTAATTCAGTTGACTTAATGAAAAGCAACACGCACTGTGTGAAATATACTGCACTGCTACGGGGTGAAAAGGCCACATACTGGACAAATTGTCGAGGAATACAATGTTTGTATCTGTGTGTGTGTGTTTGACTGTGCATTCGTGTGTGCAAATTTTGCGCGGAAGCATGTATGTGTTTGTGGTATCCTTTTCCCAGAAAGCCCTGGCGCAACCTGATAATGAGTGCATGTGTGAGGTGTGTGTGGTGTTGGGTTGCTCTGTTGTCTTGGGAAAGTGTCCGCTTTCAGTCTTTCCCAGCAACCGGAGAGTTTGCTCTGTGAGCATGCGGACGGCTGGCCAGGAGGAAAGGTCTCCGATTGGTCTGGAAAATGAAAAGTGACTCCGGAGCAGCGAGCCTGGGCGACCCTCTACAGTTTCCCCCTTGACAGATATGAGCGTGCAGCTTCCATGTACCCAAAGTGCATGCCTAATGCCCCATAACTGCAAGAATGTGTACGTATGCATTCAGGCGCAGGGTTTTGCATATTGTTGTAGCTCAAACGGCATTTAACACACCATGGTATTTGTGCGGCTACTCTCAGGTGGTTGGTTTTGTGCGTGTGTGTGTGTGTGTGTACATGTGTCTTTGTCTATGTATGCAACTGTAACACTCTCTGGGTGTCAGGAGCAGGTCCAAGCTGCTGGGCCGGTCCTCAGGTGAGCCACTGGGGCAGTGTGGGAAAGACGATCCACCTGAGAACCGTCCAGGGATTGTGGGCCATTGTGTTGAGCAGAAAAGCCTGGCCCTCCAGCGTGTGTCCACTGAATAGGAGCCACTTGTACCGTTTTACACAACACACAGTAACACCGCTACGGGGACGGGCCAATCAAATCAGCAGGCTTGTGCAGTGACCTGTGTACAGATACCTGCAATTATCACCTCCCACCCCGCATTAGCCTAAATGGTTTCCAGACAAGTTATAGATGTCACATACCCAGATGTAACTTCAACAGACCAGTCTAGATTGTACCGCATAAAAATTCACCTAGAGGGGGTGTCCAGGTGGTGTAGCAGTCTATTCCGTTGCCTACTAGCATGGGGATCGCCGGTTCGAATCCCCATGTTACCTCCAGCTTGGTTGGGCGTCCCTACAGACGCAACTGGCCGTGTCTGCGGATGGGAAGCCAGATGTGGGGGTGTGTGTCCCGGTCGCTGCATTAGCGCCTCCTCTGGTCGGTCGGGGTGCCTGTTCGGGGGGGTATAGCGTGATCCTCCCATGGGACGGCTCTGAAGAGCGGGGTGGTTTGCCAGATGCAATTGGGGAGAAAGGGGGGAGGGGATTCATTTAGAAAACCAGTGTTGTTGGTTTTTGATTGACTCCCCAGAATCAAACAGTGTTAGACAGGTTTTGATAAGCCAGACGAGGGGGTGTAATTAGCTGAGAAGAAGGGAGGAGTGCTAATTAAGCGTTGTCCTTAATTTACTTGTTTGTCCCGAAGACACTTCTCATTGCTTTAATTTTCAGCGTTTTGCAAATCTAATAATGTGCTGCGCTGGGCTCCCTCACAGCCATGGCTTTAATTCAACCATTGTTTACTTTGGGAAAAGACGAGGAAAAAAAAGAGCGTGAGATTCAGAGAGCGAGAGGCAATTTGTCTAAGAAAGCACTCTTGGTACAGACAACAGAGTGTTCTTCTCACGGTGTTGCTGTGGGAGGTAAAGCTGAAAAACAAAAAGAGAGAGACAGAAAAAGAGAGCGAGACGGAGAATTGCACCCTCCTGTATCGAGTTTTATGTTCCCATTTCATGTTCATAACTTTTCTCCCCCCCAAAAAAGTGCCGAAGTTGTGTTTTTGTCACTTCTTGTCGAGAGATTTTCAAGTGTCGGGACGGATGAAATTTGCCATCAGCTTTTGAATGACAGGTTAGATCTATGAGGGGCTCGGGGGAGGTGGAGGTGGAGGGGGGAGGGGGGAGCGAGGCTGACCGGGAACAAGACCAAACTTATATTGAAGGAGTATGAGAAGGCGGCGCAGAAATAGTGTAGGGTATATCTTTATTCAGCTGCCAACCTCCCCCAACCACCACACACAGACACACACGCACACACAAACACACTTCAAGATGCTCTCCAGACACACACTCTCTGTCCTATTCTGCCTGCCTACAGCTCTCGAGGGAGGGGTGAGATAGTGGGACATGGCCGTCCTCGAGTGTTGTCACTCATATATATATATATATATGCACCACTGGAGGGGGGAGAGAGAGAGAGAGAGAGAGAGAGAGAGAGAGAGAGAGAGAGAGAGAGAGAGCAAGGGAAGCAAATGAAGTGGTATTTGGGATCTGATGCTAATAGATGCTGTCAACCCCCCCCCTCCGACCTCCTCTGGGCATTCGCTCTCCTTCGCTTATTAGTCGGTTATTAGCTGTTCCATTTTTCTCCGCACACCCCTGACTGGCTGCGTGTTGTCATATGGGCATTTAGGAGGGCCACAGGCGAGCGTCTGACTGGTCGGCACAAAGGGAGCTCTGTTTTTCCAGACGCGAGGCAGCCGTGTAAATTGAAGCATTGATATGGATTCTGACAGCAGAAACGGGGGAGTGGGCTTATGTGAGCGTATGTGTGTGTGTGTGAGAGAGAGAGACTCGAGCGCATGCCTGTGCGTGTTTTTTTTTGTGTATGTGTGTGTGTGTGTGTTTTTGTGGAGAAGCCATGCACCCCCTTCAGCAATCCCATACTAACCCCCCACCCCTCCTCCAGCCCGCCAACACCTGAAGCTTATTAAACATAACTCTCCGCTGCACCATAGATGTAACTTGAAACCTATATTGACTTTTGGGGGGAGCTTCATAAATCTCTCTTTTTTTTGCCTCCACCCCCCCCCCCTTCCCCAACATTCCTCATATATCCCCAGGAACGCTTTCAAAATGAAAGCCCTGCCACTCCGTCGTTGACAAAATGTATGAGCGTCACAGTCATAATAAACAAAAGTAGCACCTCCAGAAAGGCAGGAAAATACATTAGGTGCAGAATATTGATGGGGGTTCGAACCTGAATGGGCGTCTGTGTAAAAGTGGAAGGCGCAGACGTCACGAGCGCTCCTTTTGCAAAAGGAGCAAATATGGAACACTTTGTCTTGGAGGGAGGTGCGAGGCTCTCAGACACGTGAGCGGGACAAGGGGGAGGACTGTGCTGCAAAAGGGGGTGAAGGAAGTCCCTCCAAAGCTGAATTCAAGCCTTTGCTCTGCTGAACTAGGTGCAGAGATGTATTCTGAAACGTACCATTATTATTTTCCCCCTCGTTTTGTATGGCATTTGACAGATAGAAAGATGGATAGAAGGGCAGAAAACAAAGAACAATTGCAATATTGAACGAAATAAAAAAAGAAAACTTTGGATTAACTGCCGTTAAACACCACTTTCTTGATCCGGTGAGCACTGTATGCTTCCAGTACTCTGGTTACAAAATACCAGCAGTCACTTCATCACAGCCTACAAAGCTTTTGGATGAGAGCGAGCGAGCGAGCGAGAGAGAGAGAGAGAGAGCGAGCGAGAGAGAGAGAGAGAGACAGAGAGAGAGAGAGAATGAGCGAGCGAGAGAGAGAGAGAGAGACAGAGAGAGAGAGAGAATGAGCGAGCGAGAGAGAGACATGCAGACAAACATGATTGTGACTCATTCTTTCTGTGCACTCGATCAAAATTATTGTTTTGCACCGCATTGATTATGTGCTATGTGGTGAAACACTATTATCTGTTATATTGTTCAATTTCACCGGCCGTGCCACTAAAATGTCTTTACATCGAATTGCATTTAAAAAGTTCCAGAGGGAAAAAAAAAGCCTATAAGGGAGGTAAAAGTAGTCTCGGAAAATGCAGAGAGGAAGCGGTGCTCAGCCGAAACCTTTAGGGGTGTTGAGGTTAGGCTATGGAATGTATACATAAGCAAGGAAAAGGAGAAAATTGATGCCATATTGGCAAGTATAGCAAAGTATTAAAATACATCTCAACATCTGGCTGCTATTCCCATCCAAGCAAGAGACACAACGGCAGGATGTTCCTCTGCAGAGGACCAGTTTGTATTTGTGTGTGTGTGTGTGTGTGTGTGAGTCTGTGTGCGTGTGTGCATGTGTGTGATGCTGGCTGCCACCGCCAGACCCCAGTGCTTAGAGAAACAGAGTTCACTACACTCATCCCTCCCTGGAAATACTGAGTGATCACTGTCTACAATGAAAGCTGCACAGCAGTTTGATGTGTGTGCGCGCGTGCGTGTGTGTGTGTGTGCACATGTGTGTGTGTGGAACTGAGTAGGGATAGTGTAAGGAGAGGGAGGACAGAGGAGAGTGGAGGTGTTATAAAGCAGCTACACACACAAAGGGCCCTCTGTGCAGGGGTGGCCAGTGGGTCACACACTCGCTTACACACATTGGGAGCCAGCCTTCGACGGGCTCCAGACACTGTAGCTTCAAACCCCTCGTCCCCCCTCCTCACATATACACACACCTCCACACACCTACACACACACGCACACACACACACACACACACAAACACAAACACACCTACGGTGGAGCTCTCTCCTAGGGGGGCTTTCCATTCTGAAACTGCCCAGCACGAGTAGTATGAGCTCATACAAATAATATGACAAATAAGGAAAAAGTGAGTCCAGAAAAGGAGCAGAGGGGGTGAGAGAGCAGCAGAGAGAGTGAGACAGAGCGAGAGAGAGAGGGCGCGCGAGAGAGAGAGAGCAAGAGAGAGAGAGGGAGCGAGAGAGAAAGAGTGAGAGAGAGCGAGAGTGAGAGGGAGCGAGAGAGAAAGAGTGAGAGAGAGAGAGAGTGAGAGTGAGAGAGAGAGAAATAGTGGAGTGGGGGCAGCCTGTTGAGTTGAGGTTGTTCTCTCTGGCGACAATGTGCCATTGTTCTTCAGGGAGAGAGACAGAGAGATTCAGGGAAAACGACTGGATTTGTGGAATGTATGACTCCCATTCATTGCCTCCATCTCTCCCCTCTTTTTATCACCTAACACACACACACACAGAGAGACACACACACCTAATGACAGCCGTGCTAACGTACATAAATCCAATAGCAGTTTTCTCATCCTGAGATCCTGAGGACAGACTTTCGGCAAGCGCTCACACAACACACTCACAATACAGTGCACCCAAAAGACTGAAAGTGAGGTGCATGGAGGGGGGGGGCACTGAGACTGCGTGTGTGTGTGTGTGTGTGTGTGTGTGTGTGTGTGTGTGTGTGTGTGTGTGTGTGTGTGTGTGTGTGTGTGTGTGAGTGTACACGTATGTGTGTGCCTGTTTGTGTGTGTAAGAGTGAAAGAGAGGAAAAGAGGCAGAGATAGAAACATATACATTATAGACGGGAAGATGCTTTTTCTGTGTTTGTGTGGCGCACTGTTGGATCTTGGACCGGGACAGGTCGGTTGGCAGTCCATCTCAATTCCTCTGCTCCCTCCTGGTTCTGCAAAGCCTCAGTGCGACTTAATGTGGATAAGACTCTGAGGTATTAAACAAACAGCGGGGAACGAAAATGGAATAAAAGAGGAATCCCATGGAAAAATCCATTAGCGCCGGTTGACAACATTTATCCTGCAATCGGAAACACCGGTTGCATGTACGTAACCAGTCGGGAAAATAATCCCTATAGCTATGTTGTTGATTTAGCTATGTTGCTGAGAGCAGAGCCCTTCCAAACCACACCAAAGTCAGACATGAAATCTAAACATTATGTCTACAGCCATACTCCAGAAGGACAGGCATCCAGGAACTGGCACTGGCCAACTAAACAAACAAACAGGACCGAGAATAAACCGCCGGGAAGTGAGATTCAAGTGTTGAGTTAAGAAATTTCCCAACCCTCATCTGTCAGAACGGGCTGAGCCGGGCTTTGCCGCGCCAGACAATTTTCCATATGGTGCGACTCTAACTCACGAAGAGCGTCTATCTGATTCTCTCACGAGAAGCCAGATCACCTCGTGAAGCGACGCACACATATAAGAGGTGCGATTAATAGACCGTCATCCGAAAGACCACAACAAGTAGGTTTGGTGCTCGCCCCGGTGCTCGTGTTCGGTCCAAATTGGAGAGGTTTGAGGGTCCCTCCTCCCCCTCCTCCTCTGTCTCCATTCTTCCCATCCAGTAGACCGCCGCTCAGGAGAGGCAGCCATAAATATTTACAGTAATGAGACACATGCATGCAGAGACAAGACTCCCATCCAGAATCTCCACCACGACCACCTTGGGCAGATCCTATTGTGCTGAGTTAGCGTAAGGACAATAATTGCTCTTGAAACTACACGTTTTAACGACCCAGATCCCCCGCACCCTCCGTTCTCTCTTTTATAGTGTCAATCAAATCCCATACTCTTGACTTCTCTCTCAACCCCCCCCCCCTTTTCTTGGAAATTGATTTTGGTAAACAGGTAAGAGATTTTGCTCCGTTTAGGAGTCAAAATGCAGCCAGGTGTAAATTCCTGGATGAGCGCATGACGGCTTTACACGTAAGCCGGGGTGCTGCAGGTGAAGATACGCTTGTCAATTTGGTTATATCACCTTTCAGTTTTCTGGATGAACGTGTCCCAGATATGCTGGGCATGTCTTTCTCCAGGGCTAAGAGCTAAATTGCTTCATTGAACCCTTAATTGAAGGTCAACTTTTGACCCGCTAAGACGTTGCCACAGCTGTTCCCCCCCCCGGGGTCCTCAAGAACTGCGAGACTTGTTTTGAGTGACGTGCAGAAGAAAAATGGCGGACTAAAAGCCTCCGTCTCGATAAAATGATGATCATTACATGATATGAAGCTGCGGAAGCATGGAAAGAAACAACAACTAGCGTTACGCCTGATACCTGACCTACTGTCTAACGCTAGAAATGTCGAAGAAAACGACCTTGCCCGTGGAGCGATCTTGTGTCACAGGGTCGCTGCAGCTGATGCTTGGCTGCACAGAGGTTGACATGAGTGAAGGAGACAGAGAGGATGTAGTTTGTCTTTTGGGGAATGTTTCCCCAAGACTCTCGAGTATGCCAAAACACATTCAGTTGTGGTGACTAACCTGATGGCTGCCCTGCACACATGCATGCCTTAGTGCCGCCATAGATTTCCTGCGGCCAAGGCTGACAGGAAGGGATGTGGTGATGCGGCTTCAGGACAGTGCAGAGCCTCCAGCTCATTCTGACATACCGCTCTGCATCACCGGCAGTCTCTCTGTTGGCAGACGAGCTACCTTCACTGAGAACGAAAAAATAAACATAAAACATTTGTATAATTTTTTTTTTTACTTAATTGTTAATACATTTTCTGACAAGATCGAACCTTGGGAAAACCAACAAAAGTCTGAATGCTGTGAACCAGCGACGTGAGCAAATAAATGAACGCGTCTTTCCACTGACTGCTATTTGGAACGGAGTGGTACTTTACCCTTAATGGGCACGACTTGCCCGATCTGGGTGTCGAGGCTCTGTGTCTCTCTCACACCTGGACCGACTCCAGGGCCCGTGGCTTAGAAAGCTGTCTGTCAAACTCTAAGCCTCTGTATGCTGGCTTGGGGCAGCACTTAACCCCCTCTACTCACCCCACCTGACTGAGCCTGTACTGGGACAATAACCCGCCTCAGGAGCGCACACGCACGCACACACACACACACACACACACACACACACACACACACACACACACACACACACACACACACACACACACACACACACACTTCATTAACTCACCCCAGACAGACAGCAGGGCAGATGTGCCATGCTCTCTGTCACAGAGAGAGACAGACAGATGGACAGAGAGACAGAGAGAGCCAGACACACTCATACACACACGCCCACCTACACACATGCACACGGGTTTCTTCCTTTTCTCTCTATTTTTTATTCTTCTCTTCTTTGTCTTTCAAGTTCAATTACCGTTGCACTACTAAATATTGTTAAATTGGTTGATTGTTTGTTTGTTTTTAATAAAACAGCAAGTTTTTCTATTACAGTTTGCATGTTATAAACTGTACTGTACTGTTCTGTACCACCTTGTGCTTTGGCAACACTATGTAACAGAATATGGTCATGCCAATAAAGCCCCGTTGAATTGAATTGAATTGACAGGCAGAAGAACAGAGAGACAGACAGACAGAAGGACAGAGAGAGAGAGAGAGAGATAGACAGACAGAGGCAGACAGACACAGAGAGAGTGACAGAGCACGAGACAGACAGACAGACAGTGACAGAGAGAGTCAGACAGAGGGAGAGATAAAGAGACAGACAGACAAGACAGAGAGAGCGCAAGACAGACAGACAGAGACAGACAGAGAGAGACAGACAGACAGAGTGAGACAGACAGAGAGAGACAGACAGAAACAGACAGACAGACAGAGAGACACAGACAGAGAGAGATAAAGAGACAGACAGACAAGAAAGAGAGAGCGCAAGACAGATAGACAAAGACACAAAGAGAGAGACAGACAGACAGAGAGACAGACAGACAGACATAGAGAGACAGATAGAGTCAGACAGACAGACAGAGAGAGACAGAAAGACAGAGACAGAGACAGAGAGCACAAGACAGACAGACAGAGAGATACAGACAGAGAGAGAAAGAGAGACAGACAGACAGACAGACAGACAGACAGACAGACAGACAGACAGACAGACAGAGTGCAAGACAGACTGACAGACAGAGAGAGAGAGACAGACAGCGATAAAGAGACAGACAGAGAGAGACAGGGTGAGACAGACAGACAGAGAGATAGACAGAGAGAAAGACAGATGGACAGAAACAGACAAACAGAGACAGACAGACAGACAGACAGAGACAGACAGACAGGGAGTGAGAGAGACAGACAGACAGACAGACAAAGAGTTCAACCGGTGGATTGCTTTTTGCCATGCTCTCCTCTTGCTTTCCTAGCTTCTGGCAGCCCAAGTACACAGCAAAGCAAGATACCATAAGAAAATAAAACATGGCCACTACAGCACTTGGACCTACGCCCGACTCACACAGTCTGTGCCGCTGGAGGCTGCCAGAGCAAACATGGTGGCTGTTATTGTAGAGGACAATTATATACTGTTAAAAAAGTACGCTCCTCGGCCAGCGGAGGGCTGTTCTCAAACGCCACAGTGAATAGAAGAACAAACACAGGGAGGAGCACTCGCTCACACTCACTCACACACACACACACACACACAAACACACACACACACGCACACAATACACACCCAGTCAAAACATGCTGACACAAACGCGCACACACACGCACACACACACACAATACACACCCAGTCAAAACATGCTGACACAAACGCGCACACACACACGCACAAACACACACACACACACACACCCAGTCAAAACATGCTGACACAAACGCACGCGCGCGCGCGCACACACACACACACACACACACACACACACACACACACACACATACACACACACGTCTGCGCATTTAACGCCAGCCGACCGTGAACTCCCAGGCATCCACTTTCACCGTGGCTGGCTGTTCGTCTGGTGACCCCGCTGTCAGGCGTCCAAATGGCATAATTATCTGCAATTTATGCTTGGCAAAACGGATCACTCCGCCGTTAAATGAAAACCCCCATTAGGCAGGGCAGCGAGAGGCGGGAGATAAGCTCGGCAATACTCTTAGCGGTATGAGACAGGAGAAGGTATGTCACCCTGTTCCCCAAAACATTAGCCCCGGTGACGCATTGATGCCCCTTTATTATTATTATTATAATAATGGGTAAACTTTTTCAACACAAATTATCCTACTTTTCTCCTCCCTTTTCCATGTGGTTCTTTTTGCAGCGATATGGCTTTTATGTAATATTGAACATACTGTAGCGAATTCGGGGGACAACGCAACCACAGAAACTGCCGCGGCCGGGAAGCGAACCCGTGTCGCCCGCACCGCAGGAGACATCGCTAATCGCTCGACTAAAGGGTCAGACCCGCCAGCCAGCGGCCAGCGTGTCTTCTTATCCATGCACGTTACACTACCCCCCTCCTTCGGGAAGCGCGTCCCCGCGCTTAAGCATATCAGCTCCTTCACGCCTCAGGGCGCCTACGCTTCCGATGGCCTTACGGTCGCTCCATCCCACTTCTGACACCAATGTAGCGAATTCGGGGGGCAACGCAACCACAGGAGCTGCCGCGGCCGGGAAGCGAACCCGCGTCAGCGGCACCGCAGGCGACATCGCTAACCGCTCGGCTAAAGGGTCAGACCCGCGAGTCAGCGGCCAGCGTGTCTTCTTATTCACGCACGTTACAATACATTACTTTGAGGGGAAAAAAACTCCTTCAAAAAGGAAAAATCCGTGCAGATGTGCGTCTCTGCGGACGGCAGAGGACGGTTCACAGGCAAAACCCCGAACCGGCTCTCCGGCAAGAGTTCAAGATGTCCAACTCCCTTCCAGACCCCAAACTTGTGCGCCTCTTTCTTCTCCTTACCAGAGACGGAGAAAGCTAGGGGAAGTCCAACGGTATGCTTGGACCCAACCGGGTTCCCCATTAGCGTGCTAGATATTCATTAATCATGCTAATGATCCCGAGAACAGAAACGCAGCGGCAACAATAAGAGAGCCCCGAGACGTTTCGCCGTGGGTTCGAAACGACCTCTGGCTCCTCTCCAAGTGTACTCTCAGCAGGAAACCATAACAAGTGTATCTAGTCGATCCGATCTTTATCATGTTGACACTGCAAACTGAAACGAAGCAATGGTTTCAACACCACAAGCGGGCGTATGTAGGATCTCTCCCCGCACTGTCTTGTTAAGGCGTTATTTATGACGAAGGAAACCGTTCCAAGCAAGAAGTCCTGTTTTTTATGAGGCATGACTAAGTTGCTCAAGTGTTACGGATGTTAAAACAGAATTCAAAATAGCTGCCTTGATTTACATCCTGCACCCTTGCGCAAATGTTACTGCTCTGCACTTGTATGTATGTATGTATGTATGTATGTATGTATGTATGTATGTGTGTATGTATATGTACACGAGCATGCACATGGACACAAACAAGCACAGACGAACACATACTCACGACGACGCCGAGCCCCCCCCCCACCCACACTACCACCATGCCGACAACAGTAAGAGATAATCGAGTTCGACACAAAACTCGAGTTCAACACTTGTTTTGTACTAAATTCCGCCACGCATTCTCACAACGCGTGTGGACACCCCCGAAAAACCCAGCGGTTGTCACCACAACAACCTACACTACCTGGTAGTGTCAAACAGCTACCACACTGTCTTACTCCAAATGGTGTGTGCACAGTATTATGTGTGTGTGTACACAACAATGACCACTATACACAAGTCAAAGCAATATAAATACACAAATGCAAACACGCCATACAGACTCATGTGCACCCACGCTAGCTCACTCTCCCTAATACATGCATGCACAGTAACAAAAGCACATACATACACAGATACACACTCTCGCTTCAAGCCCCCCGTACACAGGTGCACACAAAGCCCAAGGACTTTATGAAGAAGCTAAGGTTACAAATAACAGCAGTGTGCAGCGATAATGACAAGTCAGTCATCGGTTTTTATTAAGCGGCATGAATATATCAAGGGGAGACTGTCCTGTCTGCACTTTCAGGCATACACAGTTAGCTTGGGCATGTGGACATCATCATCATCAGCGGTCACTTGGGGTTGAGTGTGACCGCCCTCCCTCTGTGTCCTCAGGTGGGTGTAGAGGCCAACCCTGGAGCTGCAGAATGGGAGGACACCTGCGCGTGACAGCTTTTGACGTGGAGTGGTTGATTCACCTGCAGCCACCACACGGTCCTTGGCAGGGGGTGACCAGAGGCCAATGGCTTGAATCAAGATGATTGGGGACCACCCTCTGTTGCAGCCTTCATCTGCTGTTATGACATGGAGATAACTTCCACCAGTTCCGCTGTTGAGGTCTTTGTTGGATCGCGCTTCGTCTGGAACCTCTCCCTTGACCTATCTGCCTTGGGTGACCCTACCAGGAGCCAAGCTCCGGACGGCATAGCTCTTGGGATCATTGGTACACACAAGCTTCTCCACCAAGACAAGGTGGCGATCCAGGAGGACATCAGCACAGTGGGACAGCAACATATTCTTACAAACTGATGGCAGCACCCACTAGAATACCGTTTCCTGGACTATAAGTCACTTCTTTTTTTTTTTTACTTGTCTGGTTGGCCCTGCGACTTATATTCCAAAGCAATTTATACAATGTAATTTTGTTGGACGAATACACTGCATTTCAACTAAGACCACTGTTACTGTTTAATCTTGTGACTCAATTGAAAATACTGTACTAGAGGACTGCGTTGGGATTAGGATCCCACAGGTCCCACGGGACCCAACATAAATCTCGCAAGAGCAGGCAGTTTTAACTTTGCTACAGGCGGGAGCGGGTGGTCACAAAATAAACCGCCGGTCCCGGGATTTAGCTAGTGTTAACCAGAAGGACAGAGTCAATGAATGAAGTTGAAAAGAAACTCAAAGCAGGTCATTACAACACAAAAGCAAAACGAGGCATGTCTGACATTTGGAAAATTTTCTCCGTTGCTACTGACAGAGATGGAAACTAACTGGACTTTGTTAGTTGCGACAAATGTGCAAAAGTATTGCTCTACAAGGGGCACAAATCTGGCACCTCTGGGTTGAGGTGACATACCTGCTCTGTTCTCCCGGGTCACAGTGAACTCTCCTTCAAAGATAAAGCACTTCTTCCTGCACATGTTAAACAAGATACTACCGAGAAATGTGTCGCACTAGAGACATCTGGCCAAGTGATTTCATTGCCAGGAAAGGCTTTGTTGACAAAGAATAGAATAGAAAGCCTTTATTGTCATTGTACAGAATACACTGATCAGTGCGTTAAAAGACACAGGGAAACGAAACAAAACAAAACAACCTCACCTAACAGCACATGTTCTAAAATAAAAAGTAAAATAAACAAGTACAACGTAATTTTGCACTAGGTGTACTTACTGCTCTAGAATAACTGTAATTATTGCACTAGTATAAATGTGATTATGCAATAGAACATAATTTCGCTACATTATTACTGACAGGTATGCATCTCTTTATTAACACTACACAGTAAAATAACGTGTTTTCCCTGTGGCACGGGAGAAGACACAAAATCAATGGATCTCTACTGTGCAGGCAGGCGTGAGTGGTCAGAATTTTAGCAGGGGCGAGATTAACAGCAAGCCTGGAATGGGCTCCAATGGCTGCTGGGATGGGCTCCAGCATCCCCGCGACCCTGAGAGCAGGATAAGGGGTTCGGATAATGGATGGATGGAGTTTAAGAAAACGGTCCGCACTGCAGGGCTCTATACTGCACCACAACATAAATGCGAATTATACACTGAAGTGACTTTTATATGTGTTTTTCCTCGCTACAATGCATTTTTGCTGAATACGACTTATTCTCCAATGTTACTTGTAGTCCGGGAAATATGGCGGAAAGAGACTGCTAGCGGGTGCTACATGTTTGCCATGTGCATACAAAGCCTGTGGCTGGTGTTGTTGGCCCCGAAAAGTACAAATTCCAGTGAAATTATCATTTAGATAAGAAAAAAAAACTGTTTTAAGCTTTTCAGACATTTTCCCCCTTTCATGATTCAAGTAATGCTTTAGTAGAACACCACCAAAATACTAGCATCTAAGAGTCACCTATTAAAGACCAACCCTTCCAAGCAGATGAATCGATGTATTAACATAGATGTGAACTAAATTAACTAATTAGATATCACTAAAGACAAGGAAAAAAGGAAGTTTTGGGCTCAGCTCAAAACTAACCACACTATCATGTGAAACCAGCCAAAAAGAAATACAGTGCAGATTGCAGAATAGTTGATGTCTTACCAAAAAAAAAAGGAAAAAAAATAGCCACTTGTATTTGGGTATAAACTCCTGTAACGCCATTTAGCTGCCAGTAGGACGTCAATGGAGATGGTGCAGGGCCTGAGACTCGGTCCCAGACAGGAACCAGAAGCCCCTAGTGTGTCACCTGAGATAGAACACATTGAAGCAGGGGGAGATCCATCTCTACGAAGACCAGGAATACTACTGACAGTGTTTGGACAACTTCTAAAATCTCTGTTTCCAGCTATAATTCACCATCCCTTCTACTTCCCGCGATAAGTCTAAATCCTACAAGACACTGAGATGTGCATCATAGACCAGAGAAGTACACACATACAATCACAGGCACGCTCAGACAATTGTGCATGTGTGCGCGCGCACACACACACACACACACACACACACACTTGAATACAAATTAGTAGTTCTTCATCAGTCACTAGATGGTGCTAGAATCTCCCAAAAACGTTTTAATAATAGTATTAGGAAATGTCATTTTAGATACCATGTAAACTGCTTCAGAGCAACACGTTCTGTCACTTCCTGTGGTGTGAGCAGACAAGATCTTGTGAAAAACCAAGGGCGTCTATAAAATATCGTTTCTGTACAAAGGCAGAGATGTATTTTCCCACAGTGAGGCAAGATAACATTAGTATCGGTGAGATTAAGAGAGATTCGAATGGAGAGCTATTTCCCTTTTAATTAAACATAAATATCACGTCCAAACATTCTACATGAGTGATTAATCTTGTTTATCGCAGGCAAACAAACAGCAGAGATAGTCATCTGGCACACAGACTATCCTAATATGCCCTTTCATTACAGCATATATAAATAGCTTTGAATCAAATCTCTCAAAGAGGAAGAAAAAAAGCAAGAAAAAACAAGCGAGTTAACGTTTTCCAAGTTCCAAGAATAGGCCGTACCATGAGCTCTGGGATTGGATCTTGTGATAAATCCGCCATATGAGCTTCATTCTGTGTCTGCTTTGACCCTGCAGTGTGTGAGCCGCAATAACAATGGTACTCAGCAGTGGGCCCCAGGATCCGTTTGCTCAGTGGCGTAATGTTTGTGCTCTCATGGCCCCTCACAGCAGCTGAGAACCGCCCTTATCAGGGGCCCCGGCCTGGCTAGCACAAGCCTTATGGAAGGCCACAGCCTCCTTGCACTCGCTGTGTGATCTATGACTGCAAACAATGCTCACACAAAAGGAGGAGAAAGAGAAAGGGTGAGGAGGTAAAGAGAGGGATAAAAAAAACAGAGAGGGCTAATGCCTGGGGTCTTGGTTGCTTTCCATAAGGGGGTCGGATGGGTGGAGGGTGGGTGCACATTCCTCGCTCTCCTTACCCTGGAGGGGTGTAGGCTTTGGCGACAGCATTGGGAGTGAAGGCAGGCCCTAAGCCCTTGCAGACACGCAGGCCTTGGCTGGTTAATGCTTGTTGGCCTGTCAGAAAACAGGACCGAGGGACCTCTGGATCCACTCGTTTACCCAACCCACACACCTGACTGACTAACTAACTGACTGACTGACTGGGGTTTTGGTCTGTCCCCACTTATATCCTGCTCTTTCGTGATGCAAGACAGGGAAACTCAAACGACATAAAAGCAACAATCCTTATGTTGACATGTGAGATTAATGGATCAGAATCATCTTTATGTCTAAGCACGATAAGTAGAGATTCTGAGCGTAGGCACGAAAACAACCAGGGAGATAGTGTGCTGATGCACGAGTCCATCCTGCAGTGAGCAGAACTCAAAAGCACTTCTGTCAGCAATGAGTCACAGTGCCAGTCCAGCCAGGGGGAAAAGGACTGGTGCACATTTTCCAGCCCCCAGGCGGTCTTTGGGCTCTCTCACCCTGGATGGCATGTGGGCAGGCAGCAGGCTGGCACTGCCGTGGTAATTTCCCGCTCTGTTCTTTCTCATTGCACCCCAGAGAACAGTGCTTAGTGTCAGTTTAGGACTTATTCAGACTAATTGGAAATATCACATGTAGAAATACCTTCCAACCACACAAACCCCCCCCCCCCAAAAAAAACCCGATCCATACAGAAAATAATCCCAATACACATAAGGAGAAATAAATCATTATAAAATGATGATTATGCTACTTTGAAAAAACGGCTCCTCCCTATACCAAAATTAGGCCAAAACTTCCTTTGCGGGACCAACTGCTACAGTTCATCTAATTCTATAACGACGACTGATGGGAAAATCCTCCCTCCCTTAACCCCACCAAATAACCTGTTTCATCTTGGCTAAGAAAAATTCCACCATATTCCACAATATGACCTAACCAGGCATTCCTTCCCCCTACCAACAGACCGAACAGCTCACCAGCTAACCCAACACACACACACACACACACACACACACACACACACACACACACACACACACACACACACACACACACACACACACACACACACACACACACACACTTCTTCTCTAGCATGGTCTAGAAAGTGAGAGCAACATAGAATGCAGACTTAGACTGCTTTGTATAGTGCTCCTCCAAAAAAAAGGGGGCGAGAGAGAGAGAGAGAGAGAGAGAGAGAGAGAGAGAGAGAGAGAGAGAGAGAGACGGAGGTCTCTTGTTTGTCCCCAAAACCTAAAGTGGAAGAATGTTAAGCATATCCGTAAGAAGATTAGGGGTCGCCTTCGTATAGCACACAGCTTTCTCCTGGATGTGCCAAAGGGCCCATGGTGATCAAAGTAGCCCCTGACTTCCTTGTCATTAGCCATGGCTTATCCCCAGATGCCTTCAACCTCTGATACTGACCCCCCTCATTATCCCAGCGCACACCGCTCACTTCTGCTGGCTTTGGACACAGGGTGCAGGGCTCTGGCACAGGATGTGGTCCCAAAGACCCCTTTCCTCTCCCATTGGAACCGTTTCCCTCACTCACTGACTCCTATGCAAACATTGAGATTGCAAAGCAGGGGGGCCCATGCACATGCTTGAATCATTGTGCATGCAAACAAACACACCCACACATCCAAACAAACACCCACACACACACAAACACACACACTTTGACAGTTAGTGAACATTTTTTTTATTGCATGTGCCTTACCCATTTTGAGCAGTAGCTTTTGTTCTCTTGAAAAAACAGATCCACAAATCCATCATTAAAAACATTAACGTGACTATACAGGTAGAAAACATATTGCTTCATGGAAAATACATTATGTGGGCATAAAAGAGGAAAAGGATGCATGAAACTAAACTCGTGAATGGAGTACTGTACTTCTCTGCGCTGGATGGTTTGATCTTGGCGCTTGTTTTTCCATCTTTATACCTTCCTTTGTTTATAGTGCTAAACGTGAATTTGTTAACATTCTTTCATTGGTCCTTTGTCTTCTGGAAACCATTAATGGTCAGGGATTGCCTGCCAAGAGGCTTTTAGGCATATTTGTACACTTATGTCTCTTAATCAAAACAATGACAGGCCACTCAAGCCAAACATTTACAGTATATATTGTTTGTGAAACAGAAATAATTGCTTCAGATACTGTGTGGGGCACAGGGAGTTGTAATTAGCAGCAAGAGTGATCTCAAGAGAGAGGATAACACCATATGCCACCACCATCAGAGACATAATAAACTAACCATTAGTAGAATACAGTCAACCTCCAATCATATGCCGCCCCCCCCCCCCAGCCCCTTCGGGCCGCTCCTTATCACTGTGTCAATAAAACTCTATAAGTTATAAATGCAGAAATGCAGGTTGAGTGCGTCTTTATTTCACGTTTTAGGAACACATTCCACTATACTGTAGATAATCCAAGGGTAACAAGGGAACAGGCCAGCAACAGAGATGGATTGTTTCCCCAGAGTATGAAACCATAGAGCTCAGCAATCCAAGCATTCGCTGTGTTTGCTCAGGGTGTGTGAGGGCAGCTGTAGCATAGCTCGGTCGGGGTTGCTGAGAAAGGCCACCTGAATGGGAGCGAGCTTGCACACCTGTTCTCTGTTTGGTCAACAGCGCAATCGTACCCTGGTCCAGGGCACAATACTATCGCTGCTGATCTGGAGAGCAATCCAGGCCTTATCTCTTATTGGCTCTGATTGCAGCCATTCAGGCCAATTAGGAGCGCTCCCTCCTGCTCGGCGAGTTCCTGCCCTCCGGCAGCCTGCCCGCTGCACCGCTGTTCAGGTTCCTGGGCTGCCAGGACACTGGGGGGAATTAAGAGTTAAGCAAACATCACGAGGTATCATTGCTCTTGTTCTCGTATTCTGGTGTGTGTGTTCATATATACTGAGCATACAAAACATTAGGGACATATGCTCTTCTCTGGAAATTGACCGACCTAGTGAATTCAGCTGTAATCTATGACTCCCTAGTTGATTCAGCCAGTGAAATTCACTTCAGTCAGTGTAAATAAAGGCAAAGAGTCTGGCTAAAGAAGTTTTTTTTTGGGGGGGGGGGCTTAAGACAATTGAAACATGAATTGTGCATTCGAGGGAGAACGGCTGAGACAAGATTTTAACATGATATGATAGCAGGTTCCAGGTGCACTGGTTTGAGTTTGTCAGAAGCTCTAACACTGCTCGACAGTGTTTCGTGTGTATCTGGAATGGTCCAGCACCAAAAGGATATCCAGCTGGTGGTTGGCAAGCCAGTTTGAAATGCCAGACTGAAAATATCTTGACGAAAGAGCTCAAATGAGGCTGACATGAATTGGGCAGAACAACAGAGTGTAGTTTGTTTACGACTGTCTATTACAAATCTGTTGTCAAAAGACCCATAAAAAGAATGTACAACTAGTTACATCTTGAAATAAATGGGGTATGGCAGCTGAAAGCCTTGTAGAGATCCACTTTCAGTGAAAAAAATATGGTTCGGTTGCAGGAGACTAAGGAACAAAACATTCGACACCAGAGGATTGGAAAAACACTTGACTTGCCTGATGAATCTGACCACGTTGTACAGTTGAAGAGTGGGCTGGTGTATGAAGACAACAGGAGTCCTCAATGTTGCATGTCAAGACTGTAGACTCTTGGTGGTTGTGTGATGGCACAGAGTGTGCTCAATGGAGCACGTCAGGCTCCTTGGAAATTTGGAGTAACATCTGAATGCTTTGGGATATCTGAACATCATTTCTAACCAGATGCATCCTTCATGGTAGTACATCCATCTGTGATCAGATTTTGCTTCGGCAGGATGATACCCTAGGTCCCATGGCCGTGAGAGTCCTGGAATGTTTGCACCATAATGACAGTGAACTCGGCTAAATGCAGTGACTCTGCCCAGTCAACCTGCTCTAAATCCGGTTGAATATCTGTAGGATGATATGAAACAAACTATTCGGGGTGTCTGGGTGGCGTGGCGGTCTATTCTGTTGCCAACCAACATGGGGATCGCCGGTTCGAATCCCTGTGTTACCTCCGGCTTGGTCGAGCGTCCCTACAGACACAATTGGCTGTGTCTGCGGATGGGAAGTCGGATGTGGGTATGTGTCCTGATCGCTGCACTAGCGCCTCCTCTGGTCGGTTGGGGTGCCTATTCAGGGGGTAGGAGGAACTGAGGGCAATAGAGTGATCCTCCCACGCGCTATGTCCCCCTGGTGAAACTCCTCACTGTCAGGTGAAAAGAAGTAGCTGGCGATTGACTCCACATGTATCGGAGGAGGCATGTGGTAGTCTGCAGCCCTCCCCGGATTGGCAGAGGGGCCGGAGCAGCGATCAGGATGGCTCGGAAGAGTGGGGTAATTGGCCGGGTACAATTGGGGGGAAAATCCAGAACAGGGATCCACGAACAGCCTTTACACACACCTCTGGGAAGCATTGGAGTCACCATGGGCCCTGACAAACTGAAGTTGTTTAGAGCAAAATGGAGTGCTATGTCTCCAATGATTTGTAAACACAATGCCTGTCTGCAAAATTATGGACAGTGTCAGCTGCACTGACAACAGACATCCATCACGGCAATTAAACAAAACATTCCTCCCAGAAAGAAATATTGATTTGTAGGCCTGATTTCATGGGTGGCTGGAAATGTGAGCTGTATTAAAAGTGGCTCCCTGACTGCTTTGGGAATTGAACTCATAACGCTTTGATTGTGGTTTGCCCCCTTAGCCACCTACCCAATCTTCAGTACCCTCATCGGTCCTATGCTCTAACATCACATTGCCAACTGCATGAATAACTCACAGCGATTAAATGAGTTGAGGGTCCACCAGTGAGGGTGACAGACAGCAGAGTGCAGGACTGCGAGTCAAACCAGGCCTAGGCCAGGTCCTTCAGTGTGGGTGAAAAGAAGCAGAATCTGGCACCAACCCACTGTTTACACTGCTGCCCACCCCTATGGGACTATAGAGAAAAGGGGGTGAGGGATAGGGGCACCCCTGGATTGGAGCACATCTGAAAATATACATGCAAACACACACGTGCACACGCACATGCACAGTATTTCCCTTGGACGGATTCACAGGTTTACGTCAACGGCCTGGGCCAGTATGACTATTGACGTGGTGACATTCAAAGCCTGGCTATTAACACTGCCGGGGCCACTGGAAACCCTGACACAAGCCTGGCAATGCAGCCGTCCTGTCCAGGGTTAGCTAAACACACACATATCACAGCATCTGAAAATGGCAGTTACACTTAATGTTTCAGAAACCAGCAAACTCCTATTGTACCCAACGTTTCAGAAAATAAAGACTCTTTACACTGGGTGTCGTACCAACACAATTCCGGTTTCATGCCACGCATTCACTTTCTCACTTTCACACAACTTCCTGCACACTTGTGTGTGTGTGTGTGTGTGTGTGTGTGTGTGTGTGTGTGAGTGTGTGTGTGTGTGTGTGTGTGTGTGCGTGTGTTGTGAACCATACTTTGATCAAATCCTTCCATCCATTATCCAAACCGCTTATCCTGCTATCAGGGTTGCGGGGTGCTGGAGCCTATCCCAGCAGTCATTGGGCGGCAGGCAGGGAGACACCCAGGCCGCCAGGCCATCACAGGGCCGACACACACAAACACACACACTCACGCCTAGGGAGAATTTAGTACAGCCGATTCACCTGACCTGCATGTTTCTGGACTGTGGGAGGAAACCGGAGCACCCAGAGGAAACCCACCCAGACACAGGGAGAACATGCAAACTCCACACAGAGGACAACCCGGGACAACTCCCAAGGTTGGACTACCCCAGAACTTGAACCCAGGACCTTCTTGCTGTGAGGCGACCTTGATCAAATAATATTTCAAAATAAATTCTCAACACTTGTTTATTAAGCCCGCTTAGAGACTAAATAGGGTGGCTGTTGCTGCATCGGGACAATCCACATATGAGTTCCTACATGGTCAAAGAAAATCATACTATTACACTGCCGACCAAATAGTTTCATTTGACTGTGAAGAATGTGTGACTTTTATTGTCTTGTGGTTAATTTTAACCGCGCAGTGCTCCAAGTGGGCCAAACCAGACACGGGAAACTATTTTCGATTGCAACTTCTGTCATGTCTACTGTGAATCAGAGAAAAATGAAATGAAAACGGAGTAAAAATAGGTGACAAGAGACGGAGTTTAAAACGGGACCATATGCATGCAGCAGACAGAAGGGGCCGGCGAGACCTCGGCCGTGTTTTACAGCTGTGGAGGGAGGATCATGCCTGTGCGCGAGATGAAGATGAAGCACCGCATAAGTCATGGTGGTGTTGATGAAGAGGAGGAAGAAGATTCATCTCACTTGTGGATGTGTCACCCCACAGCTCGCCTCCCCCCCTGCCCCCTCCCCCCCAGGGCTGTGCAGCGTTATCCTGTGACAGCTGATGGAGAGTTACGCAAAAGCAGGACACTAGCCAGAGACAGACGACAGTGGACGCAGAGAAGACATTTAGAGAGACAAGAGACAGGAGACTTCCCTCCAGCTAGTAACGCTCAGGAGGGCGCCGGTGTTCAAGAGTTTACAGTATGTGTGTGTGTGTGTGTGTGTGTGTGTGTGTGCGTCTTCTGACAGTGCCCGACTACAAATGTTTTCTTACTCTACTGAGACAAATTCCACATGGCATCAGGTGTTACAAAGCCATTATTTTTCACATTATAAAATACAGCCGACTTCAAACCTCGTTATTCTTCACTGTGATCCAATCCTTTATTCCCGTTTCTCTTTTAGCCAAAATACTGTTTAGATGACGGGGGGGAAAGAGAATTTGCAATCAGCGAAATACATCTGAGAAATAGAGAACAATCATCTTCACAATCACATATTGGCCCCCAGGCTTTCTGAAATTATTCTGGGATTGCCTTGAGAGTGGGCCGAGCCGTGCCACAGTCAGTGAAAATCAAACGTCCCTGGTATGGCACATATGAAAGTCTTTACGGGAGTCTATTGTGCGCCTCTTTCATTTATCCCGCTCCCTCCTTTTTCTCTTGTCATGTCATCCTCGGGGGCTGTGTAAGCTCTGCGGTTTTGGCATGCCAGTGCACAGAGATCCCAGTAGTTCCTGTTGCGGGGCGGACAACTATTACAACCCCACACGGCTACAGTTCACAGAACAATTATCATAATTATCATTTCACCAGACCAAGCTCCGGCATCCAGTGATACAGCACGCCACAGAGTTTTGCATGTCGAATTTGAATTCACCAGATATGCTTCTATTTCGCCGTCTGTCTTTAATTTTATCTTCTCTCCGGAATCATCTGTGGGGAGCGGTGACAAGGTCACTCGCAGTTTGAAATTTGTCGTTGGATAAGTCAGCGCAGCGGAAAAAAGAAATAAATGTGTGGACCATTAGTCTTTCAGTCCGAGCATAACGCAGGAGTGAGACCAAGTCGAGCCTTGCCAAGACACTGCAGAGCATCCGTCCTGCTTCCCTCGGCCACGAAAGTTACACCAACATCTGAGGCAGGGTGTGTGTGTCAGACCCCAGTGCACCGATTATCAAAAGTCAATGTGCCACCAGAGGTCAGAGGTCACAGCCGAGTCTTGGCTGGAAATTCACATGATTAAAGACAATCATTATGGGGAGTCTGGGTAGCGTGGCGGTCTGTTCCGTTATCTACCAACACGGGGATCGCCGGTTCAAATCCCCGTATTACCTCCGGCTTGGTCAGGCGTCCATACAGACACAATTGGCTGTGTCTGCGGGTGGGAAGCCGGATGTGGGTATGTGTCCTGGTCGCTGCACTAGTGCCTCCTCTGGTTGGTCGGGGCACCTGTTCGGAGGGGGGGGGACTGGGGGGAATAGCATGATCCTTCCTACGTCCCCCTGGCGAAACTCCTCACTGCCAGGTGAAAAGAAGTGGCTGGCAACTCCATGTGTATCGGAGGAGGCATGTGGTAGTCTGCAGCCCTCCCCGGATCGGCAGAGGGGGTGGAGCAGCGACCAGGACGGCTCGGAAGAGTGGGGTAATTGGCTGGATATGATTGGGGAGAAAAAGCGGGAGAAAGCTAAAAAAAAAAAAACCCAGCCATTGTGGACGTCTGTGTACTCACAGGCAGAGCAAGAGGTAGTGAGACAAAGATGCAGAGTCAAAAAGCGAGAACACACACGAGAGAGAGAGAGAGAGAGAGAGAGAGAGAGAGAGAGAGAGAGAGAGAGAGAGAGAGAGAGAGAGAGAGAGAGAGAGATCTAACTGGAGGTAAAAGCCTGGTGCATGTAAAACTCTGCTATCTAAGCCAAGTCACAGATCCACTCAGAGGTATTACCCTCTCAGGTATTGGGCCCAAACTCAAAACCCCGCAGACTCTTGTGGGATCAAGGGGAAACAAATGGAAATGGTTCCAGTCAAGGGGGGCAGGGTTAGAACTGAGGGGTCACCTAGGGGGCAGAGTTAAGAGAGGGTGGATGGCCTATCAATGTTAGAAAACCTCATTGGAAAAGTAAAACAATAGCTTATCGGGGGGGAGAGCTCAGTCAGAGATTTATACACACACACACACACAAAACCCCACAAGTAGCAGGCGTGCAGATACGCGCGTGACAATCGCACGCGCACGCGCGCACACACACACACACACACACACACACACACACACACACACAAAGCCCCAGACAAGCAGCAGGCATGCAGATATACATTTGCGTGCGCACACACACGCACACACACACACACAATACCCCACAGACAAGTAGCAGGCGTGCAGATATGCACGTGAGAATCACACACACAAACACACACACAATACCCCACAGACAAGTAGCAGGCGTGCAGACATGCATGTGAGTCACACACACGCACATACAGAAACACACACACACAATCCCAGACAAGCAGCAGGCGTGCAGATATGCATGTGCACGCACGCGCACACACACACACACACACACACACACACACACACACACACACACACACACACACACACACACACACACACACTTGTTCTCCCCTAGCCATTAACACAATCCCACAATTCCCCCCACCAGTCTTTTCCACCCGGGCTCTGTGCATTTAACACAGCCTTCTCGCATACTTGAGGCAACTCCAAGTCAAAGTGAAGCCACATTTCCTTCATTAAGATGTATTTAATATTTACAAGCATCCTGGTGCAGTCTGTGTCAGTTAAGACCCCAGTGGACTAGCACTGACTCATTTATCACCACTTATTGGGAGTACAAGCAGGCCGGGACAGGTGCTTCGAGAAGCTCTCTTTATTTTGACACAAAACATAGCCGTCAGTATTTTGAGAGGTAGGCTGTGTACTTCCAGAGGTTTCCAGTGGTAAAGTGGTATGATGCTGCGGCAGCAGCAGCAGCAGCGTATTGTTCCTTCCATTACCTGGCTTTTTCCTCTCTTTTATTTCTTGTTATAACTTATTTTTACCTCCTCAGACAATTATGAGAAAGTTTAGACGACAGGAAAACATTATATTCCATTTAGCGCACGTCCCATAGAGATGCGACTTGATGCTACTTTTACTCTATGTGGTAAACACTCAAATACCAACTTATCAATTAAAGTTAGAAGAAAATAAAACAGCATGATAACACGCATATATCATTTGAGTCAGGTCTGATTCATACAAAAAAACACTAACACAAACTCAAGATCTTTGGAAAATGATGGGCAATCTGGTTTCTATTTTGCCACTTGATTTAATGACTTAATGGTTCCTGAATGCCTTAATGATAGCAGCTCCGAATACGTTTCCCCGTTACTCACCAAGCAAGCAACCACTGACTTCAACGTTTCTGGGCGGACGTTAAGGTTAAAAGCAATTACAGAGCAAATGAACACCAGCTTTTCAAAATCTGATCGACTGACACAATTCAGAGGCGGACGGACAGTCCAGGGAGGGCTCGTCTGAGACATCTCAGGCAAAGAGTTCATGTCGCAACTCGTGTCTTGTCTTAATCCTCATTATCTTGACATGGAAAAGTAAGTTTACTGTTTGCGCTTTTCTTTCAGTTGAGTCGACCTGTTGAAAAGTCTGGACTTGTTTTAATACCCTCAGCAGACAGTCTGTGTGTGTGTGTGTGTGTGTGTGTGTGTGTGTGTGTGTGTGTGTGTGTGTTTGTATGCATATACGGTTCACTGTGAGGTGGGGGGGCCACGGGGGGTTGGCCGCTGGGCTGAATGTATGGAATCTGCCCCCGCTGTCTGTTCTGGGTAACCCTGAACCCAGTGCACTTCTCCGTGGCAAACGTCATCCAGCCCAGGTGTGCCTCACCTGAGGCACCACAGAACCCGCATGGGAAGGGCCCCCAGGATTCGGGCTTGCTGGGGTCATCTGGAACATCAGCATGGTTCCACAGCTCATCTCCTGCCTCCCCCACCCTGTCCATCTAACCATGTAATGAAGTCCTAATGAGCCTGTCACTCCAGCTGCCTCGCCTCTCTCACCTGTCTGACGGGGCAAGAGAGAGGGCAGGCTGCAGTAGAGCAGGGAGGGAATGAGGTGGAGGAGGAGAGAGGAGAGGAGCAGAGAGGAGCAGAGAGGAGAGGGGAGGGAGAGAGATGTTTTAGGCAGTTGTGAGAACCTTGTCATTACCTGAGCCAAGTCACATCTTCAATTTCATTTTCACGGGTGTCATCCCTTGCAGGTGCTGGGCCCAAAGTCAAAACCCTTTAAAAGTTACATTCTGTGGGATTTCTTTCATTCCCATCAATATCAATGGTCCTCCAGCGTTCGGGAGGGACGGTGTAGATAGAAAGACAGACATTTAGACGGATAGATATACAGTATAGGCATGCATACAAACGGAAAAGGTGTATTTAAGCTGTTACAGTGGCGGCGGCAGAGATTTTCTTTTGCTGGTGCTATGGGGTTGCTCGATTTTCAATGGGGGTGCGCAGAAATTTAGGGTTACCCATTAATGTGCCGGTTGCCAGTTTAATTTCTACTGCAACACCCCCGACACACACACACACACACACACACACACACACATCCGCTCCGCGACAGTTACGTCATTCAAGGCCATTCAGCTCAAGGGACATACGTAGACCGAGGTTCACAAGCCTGCCTACGTAAAACACACCTCGGAACATAAAATTTCACACAATTACGCCACAGACAGGGCTTGCGCACAAGAAGCAAGCAACAGACAAAGTTTTATGCACATTTCAGCCTCCGATTCCGAGATCACAACTCATGCTGCCAGTTTCCAAAACCTGGACTCAACAGTACCCCCTTCTAGCGACCTAATGTCACGTGAACGGGCATCGCACAGAGATAACCACAAGGAGTCGGAATTCGTGCCTCAACCACCAAATGCATTACATTTATAATACGCAACAGAGGAATAAAAATCACGCACCTACCATTAGAAGTCTTCATAACGAACCGAATTACCGAAAAACTTCGCTCCGGCCAACAGGAAGTGGAAGTAAGGTCAAAAGGTCAACGCGTGCTACCGCCATCGGCCGAAGCAGGTCGCCTGTGTTGGCCACGTTTCTTCGTCTAAAAATTATGTTTGTTTTTACAAACGTTTCATCCATTTTTCGAATTGCGAATTATAGTATTCACACGTTAAAAATTAAAAACTGTAGATAAGCCGCAGAAATGTTCGTGGAGTTGCTATGGCGATCCGTCAAGCCCCTCCCCGAGGCCGCCTACATGCCTTTATACTTCTCTACCACTATGGGGAGCCATTTTACCCTTTCTCATGGCGCAGCGAGGGAAAAACTTTTCTTTTTTTCTTTTTTTTTAATAGAGGGAGGGAACAGTGCATATATGGGGTTGGGGTTGGGGTTGGGATGGGGTGAGGTTGGGTGGGGGGTAGGCATTCAATACAGAGTCAGAGAATGACTGATTAAAAGCATGTGCGGGCCCCTGACTCACAAGCTAGAACGCATCAGACACACAAACGCAGACATGGACGTATAGACCTCCACCTCCACACATGAACATGTAAAAACACACTTTCGCGAGCACACGTACCAACATGCTTGCCAACTAACATTTGGAAATGATATATGAGAAGGGGGGGGTTTACGGGTGAGTGCTTAAAATGCTGATACTGTACCCCAACAATGCTACAACTGTTCACACCAAATTGTCAATTTAAAATAACAACCTATGAAATGCCTGGCTACATTAGCTACTGCAATGTGTTCCACATATAGACTTAAAAAAAACCCCATCTTGTCCAACAACACGATACTAACACACCAGAGGCCTTTAACACAGGAGGAACAAGTCGTTTTGTTTGGGACATTAGTAATGCAAACAAACAAACTCTTGAGTCAAGAGACAGGCTGATAGTAGTAAATGTGTGTGTGTGTGTGTGTGTGTGTGTCTGTGTGTGTGTCTGTGTGTGTGTTGTAAGAGCCTCGCTGGCCCGTGACACCAGGAACTGAAGCGGACCAGGAGAAAGCAAACAGAGGGCAGAGGGATGAAGAGGGGGCTCGGGACCCAGAAAAGAACAGCAAACCACCAACCCAGAGAGAAAATATACACTACGCGGGGCTTTCACATAAAATAATGATATCTCTTCCAACAGAGCCAGGCCGCAAACTTAAGCTACAAAATGACAGCATGCGAGGCTCATGACTCTTTTGTTTTCCTGGAGCTGGCCGGGGCGCCAACACTTTGAAGCTGACAACCGATGAATCCAGAGAAAGAGAACAAATAAAAAATTCATGACCTCAATAAAATAAATAGTTTTTTTCTTTTCTTTTTACCCTTTATTGTAGAAAGACTTGCAGGCTTTGCATGCACTCTATTTCGGCATGCCTTTCACCGGGCTTTTGCTGTGGCCTGGCTCTGGAATATCAAATATTTATCTATTCCTTGGAACAGACCAGTCAGTCTTTTCTCACCGGTGCAGGTTTCAAAAACACACACGCCGACGAGTTTACCTATTGTAAACCTCTTTTTTTTTTGCAGGGGGGTGTACATGGGAGGGAACATACATCAGTCTTAGTGTGTCAGCACTGCCTTGACATGATGGTGATTTAAAAAAACAACACTAAGTATTTTGCCAGCGGCACGGGGAATAGCGGTCTGCCAGCGAGTACCCGGGCCATTTGGTCGTGGAAGTGGCCGCTGTGGCTTTCTGAGCGGTCCGGTACAATTGTCCGTCTTACCATTTTTATCTGGTTTCTAAACCACACAGACAAGGGGACCGAGAATTGCAGAGACCAGTGCAGCGCCACATCTAATTTACTGTGGTTTGATTAATGGCCTTAGCATTTGCAACGGGATACATCATCGGATCAGATGAAGAAGAAAAGAAAAAGAAGGTTTGAAATTGGGTTCTCGTCCGCTTCCCACTCGCCCTGTGACTGCGCCTCACGGGGAGAGGACAGGGCTGTGGCATGCGGCCTGCATACATCTGCACACAAGCACAACCAGCTGTATAGAATATAAAGCTGAGACTCTTTAAAACTTCACGCCTCTATTGATTTGTCAAAATTTACACGGAAACACGTTAAAACGACAATTTTTTTATTTTTTTTTGCGCCGATTTCAAACGCTGCTTTCCAAAACCTCGTATTTTCCCAAACGGAACAAAATATGTTTCAGATTGTTTGAAGTATAATAGCCATACGTGTCTCGCTGAAACAAAAACAATGAAAGCACGTCGCATTAAGATGCATCGTTTTGCAAAGAAGCCTTTTGATGGTGGGTTGAAGCCGTTGCCCGGCGTGTTTGTGAGACGGACAATCTACCCGTGAAATGTGTGATTTTTTTCATGATTTGTCTCCCCCTTTCTCTCTTGCAGTGAGGGCTGGGGCCCCTTGTAATGCCAAAAAGGAAAACTGAGAGGCTCTCCGATGGGCCTGTGAATCTGACCGAGGTGATTCTGCAGGCATCATAAAATACAACTTGACATGGGTGCAGCCCTGAGAACAGAAATCATTTCAGCAGGGTTCGCTCGAATTCAGCAGCAGCCTTGCTCAATACCTTGTGTAAACGTTGCTGTTATTGCACCATAATGGGTAAATTCGCTTGTCCGAGCATGCACTGTGATGAGAACAACAAATAATAATAGCGGGGATGTGCCAGTTTAGTTGGCTTTGGGGTTGCTATAAATATTCCACCGATACATTGTGTTACCAGGGCTTTGACCAGGAATGTTCCAGATGCATACAGTAAAACTAATTGCCTGGTACAGTAGCTACTCCGGGGTGTATCGTGCCTCGACATGCCGTGCCTAACAGCAGCAGGCTGCAAACACGCGGTTGTGTGAAAAACAAATTCTCAGGCCCATCATTCTCGCTGTATTAGAGCAGCACTCGCTGCCCCCCGTAAACCAGGCGACCGGCGTGCAGCTGTGAGCACACTCTGACCCTTCATGGCTGCTTTGCATTAAGGTATTCCCTCGTTCCCCACGGTGAAATTTGCTATCTATCATGCGACTGCCTGGGTTCCATTAAAACCTACACCTCCATCCATCCTTCCATCTCTTCCTCTCCTCTCTCCCTCTCTCCCTTCCTCCCTCCATCCCTCCTTGACAGGGCTGATCCAGGAGGATGATAGTTGAGCTGTCTGTGCTGGGGACCTGGTCTTGTGTTTATTTGTTCAAGCCTGGGCTCAGTGGGAGCCTGCCCTTTCCCTGTTGGCACCTCCTTTATATGAGGGAAACATGGGGAGAGCGGCGGGGGCATGGCAAAGAGCTCCGGCAGAAGCCAACTCTTACGCCACGTCTGGCCCACAGTTAAAACAGTGGAGACGGGGCGTCCGGGTGGCGTGGCGGTCTATTCCGTTGCCTACCAACACAGGGATCGAATCCCCGTGTTACCTCCGGGTTGGTCGGGTGTCCCTACAGACACAATTGGCCGTGTCTGCAGGTGGGAAGCCGGATGTGGGTATGTGTCCTGGTCACCGCACTAGCGCCCCCTCTGGTCAGTTGGGTCGCCTGTTCGGGGGGGGGGGGGGCGTGATCTTCCCATGCCCTACGTCCCCCTGGCGAAACTCCTCACTGTCAAGTGAAGAGAAGCGGCTGGCGACTCCACACGTATGGGAGGAGGCATGTGGCAGTCTGCAGCCCTCCCCGGATCAGCAGAGGGGGCGGAGCAGCGAGCGGGGAGGAAAAAAATCCTACATCCTGACTTTCATTCACGCAGGTGGACTGTGCAGTACTCCGTCAATGGCAAATCTCAGATGCGAGTCGAATGACCGAAATCTGAAGTGACCAAAATCAAATACACACGAACCTTTTTGTTAACCCCATGAATGAAAAAACCTTTAACTCTCCTGCCATACAATCCCGGGAGCTCTGTAAAGTCATACTGTAGGTATGCACTAATGCACATTTATGATAACCCCAGCGCGCACATAAACTATCGACCTCCAGAGGCCTGATAACAGCTTGGCGCCACGGGAGCAGTGATATGACATGACATGGTGAATGATTGCACAAGAGAGAGAGAGAGAGAGAGAGAGAGAGAGAGAGAGAGAGAGAGAGAGAGAGAGAGAGAGAGAGAGAGTGGGGGTGGAGTGGGAAAGAGAGAGATTATCAACCGAGTGACCAACTGGATAGCTCCCCCCTTCCTCTTTGACCTCTAATCATTCATCCCGACTCTCCATCCCTCTCATCCCTACAGTTTATCTCCCTCTCTCTCTCCCCCACCTCCTCTACTCCTTCCTCCTCTGTCTAAACCCCACTCGGGGCTGTATCCAGATGGACACTGATTCAGCATCGCTCTTATCCCAGTGTCAGGGTGATGGAGTGGAGTTATCGGCCCAGACGCCCCCCCCCCTCCCCCGGGAGGGAGGCATCTGGGCCTGGGAAGAGAGTTCGGCAGAAGCGATAGAGCCGTTACCCCCGTGTGAATAAAGCAAGACGGCTCGGTGGAGAACAACTTGTCTCTCTGTGGGTGTAGCTGGTGGCGCGGGCTGTCAGCGGCACGGAGACAGGGCTGAACATGAACAGCGGACAAATCTCGTCTGCACGGCGCTGCTTCTCCGAGGGGCCTTTGCATGATGATACACTTTGCTTGCACAATGTGGCCTTTTTAAGAACAGCCGGTTTAAAGTGGACTTACACAACCGGTGGGAGATGTGCTTCTTCCAGACTCGCTGTCACGCACAATAGAATATAGTAATAGTATATATAATGGACTATACTATACATAATATGTATACTATATATAATAGAATTATATTGTATCAAGTTAAAATACATTTTCATGCGATTTCATGTGATATGAGGGTCCCGTGTGCATAAAAGGGGGCCAGTGGTGTGTAACAGAGAATGGCAAACCTCTTAACATACAATGAAGCTCTGTTGTAGCAGCGGCACATACTGCCAGTTCCTCTAACGCAGTAACGTTTATGTACTTCTGAGTTTTGTTTATCTGGTTCAAGCTTACTTGTTTCTTTTTGGCTGCATGTGTGTGTGTGTGCGTGTGTGTGTGTGTGTGCGTGTGTGTGTGTGTGTGTGTGTGTGCGTGTGTGTGTGTGTGTGTGTGTGTGTGTGTGTGTGTGTGTGTGTGTGTGTGTGTGTGTGTGTGGTACTTCTACCTTTATGAGGACCAATTTTAGGGGTTTTTGTTTTGCAAAGTAAGGGTCTTTTGACTGGACCTCACTTATGTAAGGGTCTATTTTAGGGTGAGGATTTGGATTTGTGGTTAAACCTAGAGTTAGGATTAGTTTAAGGTTAGGGTCAGAGTTGAGATTAGGCATGTTGTTCTGCAAGAGTCCTAAGAATGATAGAAGTACAAGCAATGTGTGTGTGTGCGTGTGTGTGTGTGTGTGTGTGTGTGTGTGTGTGTGTGTGTGTGCGCGTGTGTGTGTGTGTGTGTGTTACCTAGCTAGATTGGGCCATCTACTGGCTGTATTCTGGAAGAGGGAAAGTCAAATCCAAGAAACAACTTATTCTTTGTGTTCACACACTTGTACAGAACACAGGCGTGCATGCACACACACACACACATACACACACACACACACACACACACACACACACACACACACACATGTTTGTATCTCTATACTTGTGGGGACCCCTCATTGACTACATTCATTCCCTAGCCCTTAACCTTAACCATCATAACTGCATGCCTAGCCCTGACCCTAACCTTAACCTAATCCTAATTCTGACCTTCACCCTAAACCCAAGTCTTCCCCCTAAAACAGAGCCTTTTCCTCACGGGGACCCATAATATGTCCCCACAAGGCACAAGATAGGCGGGGACATATCTGGTTTTTCTATCCCAATGGGGACCAATTGGGATAGAGAAATAAGCACACAGACACACACACCCACACACACCCACACACACACACACACACACACACACACACAGAAGAGAAGGTTGCTCAGCTGTGAAAAGAAGCTCTGTCCTGGTGAGCGCTCAAAGTTTCCAAAATACACTTAACTAATCTGCTTGATCTAGCAATTTATTGTCGATGAAAACTTCAAAAAGTCTGAAACCTGAGCCGCGTGTGTCTCCTAAACCATGGCCAATGCAATTTCAACCAGCGGGCGAGGGGGTCAGTGGGCGGGGCCAGACCGCTGGACACTGCTTCATTGGCCGCATTCGCCTCGGCCTAAAGCTAATTCAGCCTCGATGACAACCCATGGCGAGAGGTGAAAGACGAGATGCCTTCTTTTTAGCCCTCTCCCTCAACTACCTACAGAGCTATTCATTCTCTGCTATATCCTTTACCTCTAAAACACTAAAACACACACACACGCACACACACACACACACACACACACGCACACACTAACGCTAACATGTGGAAGGGAATTTATATTGCTTTCAGAGTAAAAAAAAGAAGGAAAAAAAAAAGAAGGCTCGACTTCACCGTGGGCCCGGGCTCCATTGTTCATCTGCAGAGGTTGCCCTTTATAGGTGCACAGTAGTGGGGCCGCTCATACACACCGGGCCAGACACCCCGGCAGCCGGAGCGGGCCCGCTCTTACTCATTACATGTCACGTGTACACGCCGACATAACCAAGAACTCTTCCTCCCAGGATTTCCTCCTCCGTCTGTCATCGTCCGTCTCTGGATCAGTAAATTATGAGGGTGCGAGAGCGCTACGCGCAAACAACGTGGACATTTGTCTCCCCCAAGCTGCGCTGCAGCACCAGTCATTAGTCTAGAGTGGGAGTTAGAGCGGCTGTGAGGAGTTTTCCCCCTGATTTGCCGCCAGTCTCGGTTAGATTTCGACGCCTCTATGCGGCCGACACGATCAGAGGAGGCCATCAGCGGGGATGTTAGATGCTGCAACATAATATCAAATGTTCGCCCTCGGGGTCGAACTCCCAACAACATGATTTGCGGCACACAGATGGGATACATAGTCACAAATAGAGATACACTGCCTCATCCCTGTAGATGTTGCAAACACCTGTTTTCACTAAATACCCATAATACATCTTTCGCTCTCCCCCCTCCGAGCAAATGCACGAGCTACCAAAGGCCGAATGTAGGAATTGAGAAACACTAAACTCCACTGAATAAAGATGAGGAGGGATACTAATCGCCTTAGCAAATCCGATAACACTTATTTTGCCTCAGCGGCACCCTGTCCGCCCGGGCCCTTCTGCTTTCTCTCCACCTCTCTCCCAGCGTCTGCGTGAAGGCCAAGAATGTGACCTGCGACAGATCACCCAGGGCTCAAACCAGCTCCACATTGTGCTGGGGGTTAGTTACCCGCAGGTCCAGCTGGGCTTTACTAGCGGCCCTGCCTCCAGCAGCTCTGCAGACCTATCAAGTTACCCCCGTCCTGGGTCACTAAAGCCCTCCTGGTTCCACTTAGAGCTCTGTTTCATTATTTCAGATTTATCACTGCTATGTTTGCCAGTTGCCATGTTTTCCTTCCATATGTCCCTGAGAATAATTCATAGCATCTAATAATACATAAACCAAGCCGTTTAGGGGGACTGCAAGCTGGAGTTGTTCCCAGACTTTGGGGGATTAGTGCTGCTTGGTGAAGTCGCGGCCCGGGGCCCCGGGAAAAGACAGGGCAGTCCCGGGAGGGATGGACACTACTGGGTATGTTTGTACCCAGCAGTAGCGCGGCGTGACATTGGCATCGGCCCATTCAGGCATCTCATCAGGCATGCTGGCAGTACACTATGAGAGCTCGTCGAACTTATAACAACTCCCATAATCTGAGCGAGAATGCCCTGAAAACTTAAAATGGCATGAAGCATTGTTGGATATCAGTGAACAAGTACAAACAAAAAGCAACTTTTCCAGCCTTCAGTGTGTCCGTGCAGGGTTTTGCCTCTAATCTCCTGTAGGGCCCGGCGGTGTTGTGTTGTTGTGCCGGATGCTGTGAGGTGGGGGAGGTTGGTTGGGTGCGGGGGACAGGAGACTTGGAACTGGGCTAGCGCAAGGAAGAGGGAGAAGGCTGGGGATTCATCCTCCATTACCATAATAGAATTAGCCCGGCGAACAAAGCAGGCATTAGTGCACCCATGGTGGCATTTGGAGAACATCCATCCATCTCTCTTTCCTCCAAGGCCTCCCCTCAACTGTTTAAAGAAAAGGGAAATCTGCTCTTTGTTCCCCTTTTCACAAGTCCTGCCAGGCTGCAGCTTGGGGCTCCCCAGACACACATGCAAAGAGAACCCCCCCCCACCCCCAAAAGAAAACAACAAAAAAAAACAAGCAGACACACACACATGACCTTCTGGCACATCTGCGTGTTTAATGTGTGTGTCTGTGCACACTCAAGGCTGTCTTCAGCCTCAGCTTCCACTGGGCGGCTTGACCTGCCCATCAGAGAGGATTACATCTACATAACTCCAATGAGACACTGTCAGCGCCGTGCCCCTCTCTGCAACCCCTCTCTCCTCCACCCACCATCCCCACTCCTCCCTCTGTCTGCTGTCATCCCTCTATTCCCTCCAACGTCTGCTCATCGCTCTAACCGTTCAGTCCCTCCCTCTATCTTCCCCTTTGCATCTCTTTCTCCCTTGGCTCTGTTGCCATTGTGCGCTTCGTCTGATGTAATACACTTTCAGTGTGCCAGCTTTCTCCCCAGCTGTGCCGCATCAGACAACCCCCCCACCCCACCCCCACCTCACCCCAAGTCTCCTCAAAGAGATCAAGCAAACCAGTTTCCTAACAATGACTTCTAAATATTTGTCAAAAGTGTTGTCGTAGTCTATCCAGAGGCTACGTATGTGTACGTGTGTGTGTGTGTGTGTGTGTGTGTGTGTGTGTGTGTGTGTGTGTGTGTGTGTGTGTGTGTGTGTGTGTGTGTGTGTGTGTGTGTGCGTGTGTGTGCGTGTGTGTGCGTGTGTGAGTCCATGCATGGGGAACTACGGGGGCTGTGGCTATAAGGGCTGGCTGCTTCACACTGATTCCCAGATTGGGCGCTATATATGCAGTAGCGGTGGTGTCAGATTGTCTCGGTGATAGAGGGAACGAGGCGCCACCGAGCACAAACCCAGCAGGCTGTTATGACATGGACCTGCAGCCGCTATATAGGTACTGACGCACGCGCCTCAGCCCCTGATACAGACACAGCAGAATGTGGGATGTTATCAGTTTCAAGGGGATGGGGCTGTGCAGAACTTTGTTGCCTCTATAGAGCCCTGAAGAAAACCCTCTTCTGCAGCCTTTACTGATTGACTAAATAGTTTAGTAATACAGCTTAACATACTATAGGATACCATATAGGATTATAACTAAAAAAACTGCACACCAAAAGTTGCATGACTTCATTCCATTATGGCTCCAAAATCCAATGCATCTAGAAACTCTCATGATTGATTTAAATGGAAATCATTTATAGCCGAACCCCCCTGACCATCAAAAATGGGAAAATCTATCTCTAACTTGACTTTTACATTAATTTGGAAGTTTGTCTGAAGGACAATCGCCGGAAAGAAGTACGGAAAACACACTCATCCATACTTGACACTTTCCATTCCTGGACCTCGAGTGCCCCCCAGTGGACTGATAGCCAACCGCAGATGCTGTCGCAATAGAACAGAATCAATGAATTGTGTACATATAAACCTCTCCAAGCCATAGGTGCGAGGTGGCTGTGATCGATCCCCATCTCGAGTCAACTGCACTGAGGATGCTTTCCTTGTGAAGACGGCGGAGAATGGCTGCACTCGGTTGGAGTGCCTTTTGGAAGAATAGCACGTGCTTATCCCCGGGAGGGGAGGCCTGCGGCGGACTGCAGCGGAACAGCTCCCCCCCTCCTGAGCCTCCAGCGTCCCCCAGGTCCCCCTCCATCACGGCCCCGATGTGTCTGGTTGGCTGGCTGCACAGAGAGGAAACACACGCACTTTGCTTGACCAGAAAGAAAAACACGTGGCTCCGCGAGAGACCGACACACCACAGGATACTCACGCTACACCAACACAGGAAAGAGGCCAGTGGACATACACAGACCCAGATTCATACGCACCACAGACACATGTACAGAGCTAGCTACACATGCATGCTCATGCATATAAACACACACGCACGCACGCACGCACACACACACACGCACACACAAGCAGACACAAGCAGACAAAAATACATGCTACATGTACACACATGCACAGTGGACAGGACAGGAAATAGGTCAACTGGAGCACTGGTATCCCTTACCATCTCTCCTGGCTCCCTGAATCCACCATTGAAAGGGAACACCCCCTTCTGCCCAGCCCTGGGCCGAGCTAGCCAAGCTTAGTGAAGCCCATAAGAGGGCCATTTCCTTCATAATCATCCCTACATTCCCCTACTCGAATCTCCCGAAGGACAGTGGCAATTAGCCCTGGGGGCCCCTAACTAGCGGGGGCATCTGTGGCATCTCTGTTGCCTAATGCACAACCTCCCATAGCACAGATGTTTTCCTACTGTATTACAATTGGGGGGGGGGGGGCATCACAAAAATGTGAAATTAATGGCTTTCTAATGAAGACCACGTTTGGTTGAAATGCTGAATTCGTGCCAGCTTATGTAATGAAGTACACTTTGGAAGCAACACAAAAATCAGCAGGCATTTCCCTTTTTCATGTGGACTTGCTATTAATCGGTTCCTGTGGACATAGTTTGAACGTCCAAAATTCTTGTTCTTTCACATAACAGGCATAATTCCCCCCCCCCCCTGATTTGTCTAATTGTCGAACCAGTTTAGTGTAGCCGTCTCTTCGTGTTACACCTCATATCTTGTTCTCCCTCTCTTCCCGTCTCTCTCCCCCTCATTTGTCCACCTGCTATTAATACTTTTCATAGATCTTAATGGGATCCCTCTGAGGTAATCGGTCATTAACACATAGAAAACATGCAGATACAGAGCCATTTAGAGGGGCCCATCAGTGGCATAAACTCAGTAAGTTAGAACAGTTAAGGTGGAAATATTTTAATGGTGGTACTTTGTACGGGGGTTGTTGATTTAAAGGAGGGGGGTATGCCTCTTTCACCAGTTTTATTTGTAAGACAAAAACAACACCATTTGAACAAGTACTTCAGAATTGCCCCTTGGGTCGAGGTCGAACGGGGAGCAATAAACCCAGATTTTGCATAAGGCTGCTCATGCTCATGCTCACATGCTCATGGACAACATCTCAAACTGGACGAAAATGGGTAAGAGGAGAGAGAGCAATGGCAGACAGTTGTTGAGCATATCTTTCGGCGGCCAACTTCATAGCTGATGATGCCGACCGACCGACCGACCGACCGACCGACCGACTCACGCCAAGTGCAAGGTAGCCTCTGGCCAGTGTGGAGCACTAGAAACCAAACGACTTTTGGTGAAACCTAACAACCTCTGATAGATAAAATGACACAGATGCGTTTCATAGACGTACAGTAGTTACACCGCCTTGTCATGAAAGTATGACAATACCAGCCCCTTCAACGGCAGCGATTCCCCCATCATACACGACATTAGCATCGTCTGAGATGCTAACAGTCCTGCTCTGTCTGGAAGACTTCCCCCAGTGCAACAGCTTCTCAAACAGAAGTTGTCCGCCCCATCCTATGCTCTGTTTGAGAACCTTAACATTATTAGCTGTCAATCTCTCTAAAACACAAGCACACACAGACACACAGACACACACCTTCTCAAAAGATCATTCTTTGGGGATTAGCGGTGTTGAATTGTGCAAAAGCCTGTGTAGGAGTGGAATATGTCTCTGTGGTTATTGACAAAAGCAGCTCCACACTCCTGGCACAATGCTCGCATTGATTCCTTGGGCGTTTGTAAATAACGGCCCTGACCGCAGCATGCAGGCGTGGAAGCCACAAAAGAGCTGTTTCAGAGACAGCACAAGCTGTTTAAAAGATCACCTTGTCCACAAGTCATTACAGAGAGTTGATAACAGCATGTCATCGCACGGTAATTTGCCGGAGATCCTGTTGCTCCCCTATGCTGCCCCGATCTCTACACCGCCCACCCAACCCCCCCTTTCCCTCCCCTGCTCCCTCGCCAGCCTCTCTTAAATAGAAGCAGTGTGGTGCTTGCGGTGAGGTGATGCCATGGTCTGCTGAGCACTGTGACATTCATCTAAATGGAATCAGATAAAGCTGAGGGCCTGAATACCTTTAACATAAACATCACCTGCAGCCCCCAGCAATGTCCCGCACCGCCCCAGCTCCACCGGACAGCCAGTCAGTGAGAGTAAACACCGGGCACAGCTGGACGTTAACCAATAGCACGAGCTGAGCAGACTGAGGAATCTCAATTCCAGCCAATCCGCAGCACTGTTGATTGTGGATCAGATGAGATCAGGCCTGTGGGCCCTGGCTTCCTGGTATGCCAGATGATACCCCCAGATGTGGGCAAAGGAAGGTGATGTGGGGGTGAGGCTGATAGAGTGTGAGAAACGGATATGACCTTTACGAGTGTGGATCTAGTTGCCAAGTGGAGAGAGTTGAAGAAGAAAGTGAATGTTGGGGAGGAAGGTGAGAGAGATGTCCATAGCTAGGTTAATGAAGGCACGACTGATTTATGTTCATTTGGACTACAAATCGTGGTCACAAGATTGTAAGAAACATCCTGACATCCTGAGCAACTGAGGTGAGCACCTGAAAGAATTTTACAGCTCTTATTACAAACACGGTCATGAATATCAAAGATTAAACAGAATGTCAGCACAGCTAATACATCAACCACATTGCCAGGTTAGGACAGATTTGTCATCATGTATGTGGCTATAAATAAACTCCAGTGGGAGAATTGTAATGGGGAGGGGGTGGGGGGGGGGTTTAGCTATTGTAAAGAAACTGAGGAATGGACTACCACTTGGTGAGGTGAGAGCTGACAACGTAGCTGGTGAGGAACAACACCAACAGGGAGCAAGCATAGACCTGCTCATCTTAGGTAAAGCTGTCTGTCAACCCCGGGGCGGGATGTGCTCATGGGAAGTGGATGACTCGCTGCACTAAGCATCTCCACAACACAGATGCACAATGATATTAATGCACTTGGTTGATTTGCAACAGCTTACTCTGTAGCTGTGGCATAAACTTCAGGATCCGCCGACTTTCAAATTACACTGACGAGACAAAACTCACGATCCTACCAGTTTTCAGTCTTGTCGTTTTAGCTACTCTGAACGCTGAATGCCATCTTTGCAGGGAGGAGGAGGAGGGGAAACCAGAGGCGAGAGCCACGGAGCAGATGGAGGCGAGTCTTGCGGAAAACCTGAAGCATTCCCGTCCAAAAACAAGGGGATAATGGTGTCATAGATGAGAAAACACAACTGCTGTGTGTGTTTGCTGTTAACAGTTTAAACCTGTAATTGGAAGCAGACTGCTCATTTTCATATTGTCACATATTGTAATTAGCATCATATCCTGACTGAATGCTAACAATGATATCAAAGCTTTTGCATTGGCTCAACGAAGCTAACGTTAGCTCGTCTGACTTGCGTTTTTAGCTAGCCAACAACCCAGAAAAGCAAGCTGACACATCAGGAAAACACACTTAAAAACTTTTTACGAAAAGATGGATTTTTTAAGGTCTTGCTCGGATCTCGGTCGACGGCGTTTCTGTGAAATCCTACCTCAAACGAAACCTCATGGGCAAAACCACATGATACAACACAGGGGCGTGGCTAAAACAAAACAGTGGCGGGAGCGCAGAAAAATATATTTTACAATAAAAAAATAAGAAAATTTAACATGTAATGTAATTCTACAGCGTTTGTTTTTAAAAGAACTCGGTCGCAAAGTTGTCGAACCCCCCCCCCCCCTTGAAAATGTGCAGGGGGCACAGGCACAGCTAGAGGAGCCCGTGAGGAGCCAGGTTCACGAGCTGCTTCCATAGGTAAAATGGTTACCACTGGGCTCTCTGGTACTAGATGCCAGCCGTCCCTTACAATACGGGGTCATCCTGTACTGGAAAATAAAATGCTGCGTCCCGTATTGACCCCAATAAGGGACGCGATTTGCCCTGTATTTTCGTACACGTCGTTTCATATATACATATAACTTAGTTAAATGAAAAACTCAACGGTGGGGAAAGTGCTCAACAAACAAGGAAAAAAATAATGCTTAAGGCATGAAACAGACTTGTACTGTCAATTAAAGAATTACTGGATGGTCTCCAGCATTCCCCTGACCCCAGGATAAGCGAGTTGGATATATAGTGTAACGTGCATGGATAAGAAGACACGCTGGCCGCTGGCTGGCGGGTCTGACCCTTTAGTCTAGCGGTTAGCGATGCCTCCTGCGGTGCGGGCGATACGGGTTCGCTTCCCGGCCGCGGCAGTTCCTGTGGTTGCGTTGTCCCCCGAATTCGCTACAATATATGTAGTGGCAAATTTGGAGGAGCAACCACAGGAAGTGCCGCAGCCGGGACGCGTGTGTGAAGGACTTGCGGCGCGTCCCTTATTTCTCCACATAGGTATCAACCCTACCAGCTGGTAACATGAACTTGTCTTCTAATTGCTGACTTTCTTGCAAGCTGCTTCGCAGAGAAGCGTCTTCTGGATGAGTGCGTTTCAATGCAAATTCAGCTCGAAAAGTGTATAGTGTATAGCAGGGATGTGCTTTCAGTTGTCTGTGGGTACAGTAAAAGGAGAAATATGCAATAAGGAGGGCTAGAAAATCCCAGACGGGAGAGAGAATTGACCAGTGGGGATAGCAGGGTGATGGTTAATACAAGAGGCCTTTGGCTTAAAGGGAGAGAACAGAATTCCTGTTGTCCGGCCCTGCATACTGATGGCTTGGCTGTAACGGCTGGATCTGCTCTCCAGCAGCCATTCATTAAGCCATTATAGGAACACAATCAAGCCATTTGTGTGGGCCTGTTTCGGACCGCTTTTCCTCTCTTTGTGCTCTGGATTTTGCAAGAGAAGAAACAGAGTGTGCGTCAATGAATAAATCTGAGGCAAAGAAAAGGGGGAAAATGGCCGGACCTAACCAGTGAGCCGAAGGCAGCTGTTAGTCCCCCTCCCCACAGCGCCGCAGGAAAGAGGTAATTCATTCTTAAGGCAGCTCAGGAACTAATTAACTCTAAAGACTCGCTTGATAAATGAATCACCATTTAAACCCCGTCCACCTTGTTCGAAACAAAAGAGCCCATTTCAAAGAACACTTGATATATCCAGTATTTATAACAACGAGCCGATCCACTTCCTCACAGATCCTCTAACCAAGTGTTTGAGCGCCCTCTTGTGGCAGCGAGCTTAAACACAAAACAACACCATTTGTTTGCATTACTTAGATTTTATTGCCGTCCATGTGTGTGTGTGTGTATATATATATATATACACATCTATTTTTCCCCAAGAAAATTCTTAAATCCTAAAGGTTATGTTGTAAACAGTGATCCAATAACATTGAAAAAAGGCTTAACTGTTTCTTTTGACACGTTACAATTATTTTTTTTTGTCTTCTCACAACTTTAAAGGCAGGTCTCTTGTCTTTACTCTGTATATACACCTTTTAAACAGCATTACTCAGGAGAGGGCACCACACTAGAAAGCATTGCAGAAGTTTTAATGGAACTCTAGAGACAAACCATCAAAGACAAATACAGCAGATTATTCTACAATAATGAATGATATGAAGGGGGGGGTGGATATGTAGTAGCAACTACACACACATCACACGATTAGCAGTTGGGCAATATGACAATCCCAGTCCTCTTAAAGGTTGTATGCTAAGTGAGGTTAAGTGAAATGGATTCATGGGAAATAGCAGTTGCAACCCCAAATAGGACTGGGTGGGCCATAGTGATACTGCCTGGGGGTCAGTCGGTGTTACAGAGGAACAGCACCGGCAAATCTCTGTAAGACGATAACACAATGACGGTCCTGCGGACGTAGGTACTATGTCATTTCACCACAACTTAACAGCTTACAAAGCAATTAAACACACAATCACTGTGCACAAAATGTCATTCACATTGATTGGTCCATGACGTTTTTGACCATTCGTTGATATTGTTGAAAGATTAGGAGGAGACAGAAAAAAACACCCAGTTTCTAAATTGTGCGACAGATTTGTAATAGCGGTGTCTGTTGATGGGACCCATACGGCTGCATTTTGGCATGTGAAGGATACTGTGTTCTGATAAAAACTAGTTACAAAACAATTCAATATCTAATCTTTTCCTTTTTTTTGCCACATACATTAGAAATTGTACAGCACAACACATGCTTTCATCACAAAATGAGAATGTTCAGAACTTTCAATATTATCATAATTTTTTATTTTTTTAACTGGAATATAACAAAGAAAACCCCAAAAAACCCAGAAAACTCCAACTCGTATCGGCTTCATAAACAACTACACTGAGGGCAGTGGAAAAGTCCCTCCTCCAACAGAATGTGTGTGTGTGTGTGTGTGTGTGTGTGTGGGGGGGGTGTTACAATATAGTTTTGGATGATTCACTGCCTTTGAGGGTACAACGGCTGTTATGCCCTCTGAGGTATCAGGCTTTGGTCAGTCACGTGCACTGCATTACCCTCTGTGGTTCAAACACCCAGTTCACTGTGCATACATCAGGGCTGTTATTCTGCTTTGTGTCTCAGTTACAAATGCTGGACCAAAATAATCAGTCACGCAATACGATGCATTTAACTGAATGAAAAGTGCAAAAATAAACTCTCTTTCGTTAAGGTTCTGTACTAGTGCATTTAGAAAATAAAGCAGGAAATGATCTAGGAATGAACTGGCTGTGCAATCATTTCAGCTTGGACTCTAGAGGTTGGTGAAGTGAAAGTTTGCACGCGGAACGTACACAGTATTTTTGCAAAATATTCTTCATCAAACAGGCACACAAAATAAAGTGAAACCAAAAAATAACCATCCAACACACGTCAGAGAAGTTTCATAATGCTAAACCATCGCGAGAGAGACAATGATGATGAGCATCACTCCATTTACCCAGGGAAGGACTATGTGAAATTCTTTTGGGCCGTCACTGGTTTAAAGGTAACGTGTGCACACACACACACACACACGCGCAAACTGCTCACATCGGACATAAGAAACACTAGCAGACTCCAGTGATAAACGGACAACGCAGCACGGAGGACACTCCTTGTCTGTCCTCTTTTGCTTTAAACGCCGGGACGGTGGCGTTGTTCCCCCTCGACAATAACACAAAGACAAATTTACACTTTCTTCCACGACAGCAGAGTTGACCGATGCAAAGAGCGGTCCCTTGCGCCGGAGAGGAACTCTTTCCTTTTCCCGCAGTCATAGTGGTCAATCGGTGCTCTCCGGGCACAGCTCCACCCCCTCCTCACAGGGCACGGCCTCCGGCACAGCGCCTTCTCCTTTGAACAGCTCCTCCATCAACTGCTCTCCCGGGCTGCCTGCCCTCGAGGCCCACAGAGCAGCGCCCTCCCTCAGGCCCAGGGAGCGTAACAACCGGGCGTAGTCCACAAACGCCGCCCCTATAAGTTTATGTGATTCTCATGTCAAGGAGAAAAACGCTGGATTAAACTGTATTTCATATCATACGCTGCATTAATGCAGTTTTTGACCACTAGTGGCGGTACAGTACAGTAGAAAAAGCAAGTCATGGTATATTTTTTTTTGTATCACATATTTTTGGTACCCGGCCAATTACCCCGCTCTTCCGAGCCGTCCCGGTCGCTGCTCCACCCCCTCTGCCGATCCGGGGAGGGCTGCAGACTCCCAGATGCCTCCTCTAATACATGTGGAGTCACCAGCCACTTATTTTCACCTGACAGTGAGGAGTTTCACCAGTAGGACGTAGATCAAGGCTCAGCGTTTTCGGTTTTTATTTTTCAAAGCCATCCAGCATGCCGAATTTCGCCATAAGAGGACACTGTTGCATAACCTCACACAAACAGGAACAACTTTTGGATCCGTGGAAACATAAAATCCAGGTGAAAATCAGTTTAGACCGATCTGCTCCTTTTAAAAAATCTGGGTATTTTTCGGTGAAAATTGGTAAAAACCGAAAACGCTTAGCCTTGGACGTAGTGCTTGGGAGGATTACGCTATTCCCCCCAGTTCTCCCTCCCCCCCCCGAACAGGCGCCCCAACTGACCAGAGGAGGCGCTAGTGCAGTGACCAGGACATACACCCACATCCGCCCCCCCCCCCCGCAGCCACGGCCATGAGGACGCACTTGCACGCCACGAGCACAGGGGGTGTAATACGTCACCCCCTGTGCTCGTGAAAAAGAAGAAGAAAAAAACTTGTCAACCAGACGACGTGAAGCCACTATAATGAAGGTAAAAAAAGATAAGCCTGACCATAATACAGAATGGAGAAAACAAAAACACAAAGAAAACGTGTAAATATTGGTGAGGCAACTCAGTATTCGGTGGTAGTGAGGCACCACATCCATCAAGGTAGGAAATGCATTCAACATGTTTGTAAGGCCTCAAGGACACACACTGTGTTTTGATGATAAACTCCCTCTATATCCAAAGTGACACAAAGTGAAACTAGTCAGTGGGTGTAAGGTAAGCAAGCTTTCACTTTTCAAAAATGTCCTGTAACATCTTTTAATAGGTAATATTTTTTTTAATCTGGATTTAATTTCATGCTATTCAACTAGCTAGGTCGCTTAAACTTACCTCTGTGATGACTGTCTTCTATGGCGAATGGATAGAGCTGTATTACAATGTGCTTTGAGCAGCTAAATTGACCTGCTGTGGAAAAAAGCTCTCCTATCTGCCCCGTCTGCTAGCAGAGCGCGCAGACGGGCATTGTCAAAGTTATGAATGGTCTTTGGGGCCCAGTAATGGGAAAAGGATATTGGAGGAGTCGTTGGCTTCCATCACTCCGTACTTCAGACAGGCTTCGATGAAGAGTGCTGCTCGGTCAAAATACCTCATGCTGTCAAGATGGGGGCAAGGGAGAGGTGGATAGATAGGGGAGGAGGGAGGAGAAAATGATAGAGTTATTGTCAGATATTGGCATCATCCCTGGCTTAATGTCTGGAATATTCCAGCATACGTCAACCCTGTTGTAAATTTGCCTCTCATCCACTGCTAGAGCTTTTACTACCGGACGCATTTAAGAATGCGGGCACTTGCTTCATTCTGAAGGAAGAGCAAGTAGGCAGCATCTAACAAGAGCACATCAATGTTGAGGAGAAATAAGTCAGCAGAGAACAAACTGCTGTCAGAGGAAGTGTTTTATTTCTCCTGAACTCAGATGGAACCCATTACTGGTTGTGTATGATGAACAGCTGAGTGAAGGGAAGGGTATGGTCAAAAAGCAGAAAAAGTGGACCATGAAAGTGTGTGTGTGTGTGTGTGTGTGTGTGTGTGAGAGAGAGAGAGAGAGAGAGAGAGAGAGAGAGAGAGAGAGAGAGAGAGAGAGAGAGAGAGAGAGAGAGAGCATGAAGAGATCAAGTGGATGAGTAAGTCTGAGATAGGGCTAGGGTTGGAGCGACGCCTCACCTGTGGAGCATCTCTCCTACTTTGTGGAAGCAGCCCAGAGAGAGGAGCACCAGGATGGCCTTGGACTTCTGGTTGACTTGAGGGGAGCAGAGATGCTCGGCCCAGCGCTTCAAAACATCCGAGCTTTCTGATGGGTTAAGACGGACCTGTAACACACACATGAATAGGCCGAGCACTTGAAAGTAGGGGTGGGTATCGTTAAGATTTTAACGGTACCACAACTCTTACTAATACTGCTTATCGATCTGGTACTTTAGTGGTACTCTTATCGGTTCGTTTTTGTTATTTTTTAAGAGAAAAAAACAAAACAAATAAAGAACAGAATTAACACTGCTTTATTTTCTCATGTCTGGACAGAGCGTTAACCCACGTTTGTATAATTTAGTTAATGCCGTGTGGGCTCTAGGCTGCTAGCATACATAACATACCCAAGGCGGATGGGGCAACGGGAGATGAACTACAAGCCAGGCAGCCGAAAACTGTGCTTTTCTCCGCCTGCATCTGATGCACTTTCACTAGCTGCTTTGAAAGACTGCTTTGTGTTTCTGCCCCAACATGCAAAAACCTGGTACTTGTGGCATCGAGCATTGTCAGCATTGACTCTAGTCAAGTATAACCAGACTTTTGACCTTTTAGTTCTCTCTCCGCCATCGTGACTAAGAGCAGGCTCTGTGTGTGTGTGTGTACGCGTTTGAGAGAGAGGCAGCGAGCGCTCCCTCGGCTCCCACATGGACTAGCGAAAATGCAACACAGACAAATGTCTTAATTTTATTGCAAATTAGAAACCGAGTTGGTGAGATAAAAGGTGCAAGATAATGTTCATGTAGCCTAAATAAATAGGACATTTATTTTCTTATCTCCAGTACCAACAGCAGAACTGTTAACGTCGCAGCTTATCAATACTATGGTCTTCAATAATTTAGAACCGGTACCCATTTAATACCGGGATTCGGTACTCATCCCTAATTGAAAGAGTAGCCTAATGCAGAACTGCTTCAGTACAGCTGCTGGGTGGCCAGTGGCCCAAAACAGTGGTGCTTGGCACCCGGGTTTGAGGTTTGGATGGTGAGTAAGCCTTGCTCTTTGAAGAAGGTCCTTAACACTAGAACGACGGGGATTTCACTCCTACCTAAAACGACCATGGGTAGTCAAAATGACCACCAGTTTTTAAACTCTATATGCTGTCAAGATAAGTACCCAATTGAAAGTATTACACATGTTGTAACTTCTACCACTGCACCACAGAGAGCATCCTGACCATCTGCATCTCAGTGTGGTACGGCAACTGCACCTCAGTAGACCAGAAAGCTCTGCAGCAGATCGTCAAGGCGGCCCAGCATATCACCGGTACCCAGCTCCCAGGCATAAAAGACATTTATCACAAACGCTGCCTTCAAAGGGGTCTGAGCATCAGCAGAGATCCCACCCACCCCAACCATGGACTGTTCACTCCCTGTGCTCTGGGAGGTGCTACAGGAGCCTCAGAGCCCGCACTACCAGGCTCAAAAACAGCTTCTTTCCACAAGCTGTTGCCCACCTGAACCTGGCTACCCACTGAATGTCTGTAGATATTTTTAAATATTTTGTACTCCAGCTCTCTTTTAACTTATTTTTAGCTTTTGGTCTTCATGTGTGTATATCTTATACTGTGTTTGCTGTGTTTGTCTGTGTCTGTCTTGCATTGTTTGGTGAAGCCACAGCCCTCATTTCATTTTTAACATGTGCCTGCACATTGTTTTTAATGACAATAAAATTGAATTGAATTGAATATGTTAGTATGTCTGTTAAGAAGCGACTGACACCAGAATGAACATTTTAAAAACTTTAATACTATTTTTCAAACAATTTGAAATCTCTGCTGTCCAACGCCAGTAAATACTACAACGCCTCGGTGGTAGTCATGGTGTGTCTGTAACCAGACATGTTGTAAATAATCAACAATCAAGTTTAGACTATTACTCTGCACTGGGGAACGCTAGTTGTTTTCTAGGACAGAGCAGTGAACTTCGCGAAGGAAATGATGCGACCAAACACATGTCATAAATAGTGACATGATGCGCACGATGACGCACAAATTACGACCGCTTACGGTTGTTTTAGGTAGATCTTATAACTTTTTTTTTTGGTGCAATTGATCTAAAACCCATTTTAATGCAAATATGTGCAATTTTAGGAGCATTCAGGGAGCGGCAGGTCTGTACCTTTTTTCTCCCCACAAAGTTAGTAAACTTTGAAAACCCATCCATCCATCTATTATCCAAACCACATATCCTGCTCTCAGGGTCACGGGGAGGCTGGAGCCTATCCCAGCAGTCATTGGGCAGTAAGCAGCCTGTCCATCACTTTGAAAACTCCAAACTGTCAAAATGACCGCCTTGGTCGTTCTAATGTTAACCAACTATGACAAGACAGACTGAGTGTCTTCCTATACACGCGGGTATAAGGGATTCCCACCTCCAGTTTTCTTCTTGAAATTCTTGTGAGACAGTTGGTGCTGTGCTTGTGCCGTACCGTTATTGTTTTTATAGCATAGTATCGATGAGTGCCATGATGCCTGTGGTCGGTGTTTGTGTTTTAACAAGAAACAAACCATAAAAAGCCCTTTTTCTTCCCTGCAACAGGAAGTTACTGCAAACAGGGGTTCTCTTGGGTAACCAAGTTAAACACAATCACATTGCCGAAAGGTAAAACATGAGATAAAAAAACGAAAGATATACAGTGACACACACACACACACACACACACACACACACACACACACACACACACACACACACACACACACACACACACAAATGGATGGATGCTCACACTTGTAGCTATAAACAATCTTCAGTATCTGATGTGGTGTACTGATGGACTGGGTCACGCTGACTTACCTTAGCCAGCCAGGCAGCGCGGTTCCACTCCCCGTATGTTTGCAGGTAGCGGCATGCATCGGCCGCCTTGTCAATCAAACACAACAGCTGCACACCCTCTGACACACGGGGGAGGAAATGGAGAGGGGAAAGACAAGGTAAACACAAGCGAGGTATAAGGTTGATTACTGCTAATGCTAGTGAACTCTGATGTGTTTCACTTAAGTTAAGATATTAAGATATCCGCATCAGGATTCTTAAGTGTGATCACATGAGGAATTCTCTATTCTACCTGTTGTAACATTCAAACAGTAAAGTAAAGGTCTGCTACAGGTATCATTAGCATTGTCAAACCTGCAAGCTTTCCATTGGCGATCATATTGGTGGCCACCAGTTTGATGGTAGACTGGGAGGGGCCTGAGGAAGTGATGGTAGTCACCAGGCAGGCCTTCAGCGAATCACAGTAGTAGCTGGGGTTGTCGGCGCTCGTCTCCAACAGCAACTGCACCGCCCGATCCGTCTGAGGGTGAGACGGGACGGCAGAGATAGAGAGAGGGAGAGAGAGGCCACGAGGAAGAGCGAGGGGTGAGATGTGTATGGCACAGGCAGGTAAACAGTGGAGAGCTGAGTGAGATAAGAGACACATGAAATTGTGATCATTATCTGACTTCTCATCAGGCATGCTGTACTGCAGATGAAGGCCCAGATCACAGCGGGATCAGTACATGCTGGACTCTGCCCAACAGCCTATTACAGGACTGCACTCTCCAGTAATTCACAGCAACCTGTTTCTCTACTTGGTCTCTAACAAGCCTCTCAGATGTCATGGGGCCCGCTGATTGCAACCACCAATTAGAGACCGAGTGATAACACTGAGATGGGAGCAAATTGCTATGACGGCAGACCGAGAGAGAGTTTGAGAGGGAGAGAAAGGCAGAGAGGGGGGTGAGAGGCATTCCCATTTTCCTTGGATTGTCTTTCTGTGGAGGAAAGGAGCAGCCTTCATCCCCCATTTTGCTCAGCCATGCTCAACACCACCTATGTGTTTACTGCTATGACCACTCTCAACTGATGTGCAGCTGACGGGTGTGTATGTTGAGAGGAGGCCTTTACAGTTGTAAGCATGTTATGTTTTCATAGTATCTGGGAAAGAGTGCATATCTTTAGGAATACACCTGTGTTCACACTGAATGGAAGGGTAGGTATGAGGGGGGCGGTGCAGGTGATGCAATACTAACCTGGCCTAGAAGAAGGAGTTGGTCAGCACATTTCTTGGTGTGCTCATAACTTGACCGCTTCACCTCCTGCAGATGAACCCGATCCAGCTGGAACTTCTGTGGAGAGAGAGAGAGAGAGAGAGAGAGAGAGAGAGAGAGAGAGAGAGAGAGAGAGAGAGAGAGAGAGAAGAGAGAGAGAGAGAGAGAGAGAGAGAGAGAGAGAGAGAGAGAGAGAGAGAGAGAGAGAGAGAGAGAGAGAGAGAGAGAGAGAGAGAAGGGTGCTGTCTCGTATGTCTTGAAAATATTCAGGAGTAGTTATAGAGCATTGTGTCGACTGCCTCATGTTACCACCCAACCCTTTTAATCTGGTGACTCTCACAGTGATTGGATTTCATGTCACTTACAAGGAAAATTGGTGGACGTCAGACAAACGTGTGAGCAGCGATTTCAGAGAACAAAAGTTTGTCATGGAAGGCTGAAATTACGCTGATAAACAGAATAATTTCTCCAAAGCATGAGAGTTCATGGGTTTGATGTAAGCACTAAGGAGAAAGATATAAAGGATTTTGTGTCAGAGTGTGTGTATTTGGGTGTGTGTGTGTCTGTTTGTGTGCACATTAACATCACTGAAGGGGAATTCGTGATTGAAAAGCATGTTGGTGGGTTGCATGCTAAAATGCATGCAAACCCACTCGTGTGTAGCTTAAAAAAAAAGAAAGACTTTTCATCCAGTTTGTGATGATGAATTCTCTGTGCCACAGCCATCAGTATGAACCCTCACAGAGACAACAAATGAGTTAAGCAGCTTCAGAGCTGCTCCACACTGAAGTTATGTGTATATTAGAGTTGGGCTGTTAGGGCGTCCGGGGTGGCATGGCGGTCTATTCCGTTGCCTACCAACACGGGGATCGCAGGTTCGAATCCCTGTGTTACCTCCGGCTTGGTCGGGCATCCCTACAGACATAATTGGCTGTGTAGGAGGCCGGATGTGGGTGTGTGCCTTGGTCGCTGCACTAGTGCCTCCTCTGGTCGGTCGGAGCGCCTGTTCAGGGGGGAGGGGGAACTGGGGGGAATAGCATGATTCTCCCACGCGCTACATCCCTCTGGCGAAACTCCTCACTGTCAGGTGAAAAGAAGTGACTGGCGACTCCACATTTATCGGAGGAGGCATGTGGCAGTCTGCAAACCCTCCCCAGATCGGCAGAGGGGGTGGAGCAGCGACCAGGACGGCTTGGAAGAGTGGGGTAATTGGCCAGATACAACTGGGGAGAAAAAAAAAAAGGGGGGGGGATTCCAAAAAAAAAAGTTGGGCTGTTGTAGAAACTGTTTCAGACTATGGCTGCCTGATGCAAGTGCAGAAAGCACTCAGTTTCGCCCCACTCGGCACTTTGAGAGAATTAACTGTCTGATTACGGTGTCTGCCATACATTTACAGGGAACCAAACATTCAGAGTGGAGTGCGGTCCATATACAAGTCTTAAAATAACCCAGGAATAAAGTGGAAATTATTTCAGACTTTTCAATAAATGCACCTCTAAAATCTGCAATTACACAGTCCACTTGTTGGGGTACTTTGCTATGCCAAGTTTCGAAGCTAAACTAGAAGTGACTAGACATTTCTCATTAGTAAGTATGCGTGTTCCATCTAAAAATGGAAATGTTTTTCCTTTAAAGCCTAGGGTACATTGGGCTGAATGGAAAAGAATATACTGTCCGTCACCCAGAAAAAAAGAAAAAAGGTGAAGTTTTACTTCACAGGTACACCGTTTTAATTATTCTGTAAAAGAGAAATCCAAAAAAAGTCACGATATTCCTTACCGTTCCTGTCTGAAAATTCAGTTAGACAAATGAAAGAATGTCGGGTTCATTAGGACTGCAAAAAATAAAAAATAAAAAATACTGCATCTTTGATTAAAAACCTCCACTGTCTCCTAAGCAACAAACAGGCAGATTTTTTGTGTTGGCTGGCTGTATCGCTGCCATGCCAACCGGCAGTGTGATGCAGGCAGACAAAACAGCGGCGGACCAATCAATAACCTTCCTCTCAGGAAACTTTTCTAAAATTACGGGGGGTGTTGGGTCGATAATTAAAGTTGAAATAAGACTCTCTGCAATGTTTATTGAGGCTGGGCCCTTTTATTGACTCCCTCCTTTTAGCCATGTCCTCAAAGACACATTCAGTTCACCAATGACAAAAAAATAGTTTGCTAACAATAAGGGCCACCCCCCCCCCGCTTATTGGGGGGGGGGTCTAGACCCAAGGTGAGCAGAGAGGAGGAGATGCTAGGTAATCGAAAAGGGTACAGCATGAGTGTGTCAAATTGGTTTGACCCTCCAAGGTTTGCAAGTGTAACCTGTTTGCCGGGGACCTGGGCTTGGTGAGACAACGGAGGAGTCACACAGTCACTGATAATGGAATGTGTGTATCTGTATGTGGCCTTTGCGTGCGTCTATGTCTGCTTTGCGTGTGCGTGGTTTTCATGTGGAGTGACTGAGGCAATACTACTGACTTCATGGGTCACTGGGAACAGTTTGCTGGTCTGTTACAACGTGATCTGACTTAAGGACAGTAATTTGGTGTCTTTGTACTGCTCCCAAGGAGCTTTTTCAATGCTGAATGCTAAGACCATTTAGAGATGTCTACTACCCTTAATAAGTAAGACTGTAAAGACAGACACAAAAGGGGTGTCCGGGTGGCATGGCGGTCTACTCCGTGGCCTACCAACACGGGGATCGCCGGTTCGAATCCCCGTGTTACCTCCGGCTTGGTCGGGCGTCCCTACAGACACAATTGGCCGTGTCTGCGGATGGGAAGCCGGATGTGGGTATGTGTCCTGGTCGCTGCACTAGCGCCCCCTCTGGTCAGTCAGGGCGCCTGTTCGGGGGGGAGGGGGAACTGGGGGGAATAGTGTAATCCTCCCACGCGCTACATCCCCCTGGTGAAACTCCTCACTGTCAGGTGAAAAGAAGTGGCTGGCAACTAACTCCACATGTATCGGAGGAGACATGTGGTAGTCTGCAGCCCTCCCCGGATCGGCAGACGGGTTGGAGCAGTGACCGGGATGGCTCGGAAGAGTGGGGTAATTGGCCAAGTACAATTGGGATAAAAAGGGGGGGGGTAAATAGATACAAAAATAGACACAGACAACACATGTTCATGCCTCTGCTCCCAAACACGTGGCTATAAATGCACATGTATATTACAAGCATGCATGCACACAAATAAACCTTCTCTCTCACCTGGAAGTAACAGCTTTCACACAGGGTGTCATGACAAATATCCAGGTGGTTCTGGGGGCTGGGATGGATTCCTTCACTCTGGGTCGGGCCCTCTGCTGTGGGCACGCTAAGTAGGCGAGCATGGGCAAATGATTGAAGGTAGTGGGCTGCAACTGTCCAGAAGTTGAGGTCTGACTCGTCCCCAAACAGCCTGTGGTGTTGCATAACAAAAAACATGCATTTGGCTGACTCAGCAGGGATACTTTTCTCTTGTCAAGAATTTACATTAAAATATCACATTTCAGATTATGATGGTGCTCTGTTCCATCTGTAGCTGTTCACTAATAATCCCTCATTTCCAAAGTCAAAACCTCTGCCCCACAACAACCTAACCCTCCCAGAGAACAGCTCTTTTTTTTTTTGACTTGATTTTGATACTCTATTTTTTTTTTGACTTGATTTTGATATACCCCGAAGGGAAATTCTTCTCTGCATTTAACCCATCCTAGCTGTGTAGCTAGGAGCAATGGGCAGCTGCCGTGCAGTGCCCAGAGACCAACTTCAGTTCATCTTGCCATGCCTCGGTCAGGGGCACAGACAGGACTATTAACCCTAACATGCATGTCTTTGTGATGGTGGGGGAAACCGGAGCACCCGCAGAAAGCCCACCGCAGACACGGGGGAGAACATGCAAACTCCACACAGAGAACGAACTGGGATGACCCCAGACTACCCTGGGGTTCGAACCTAGGACCTTCTTGCCGTGAGGCGACAGCGCTAACTACTGGGCCACCGTGCCTCATTGCCTCTGCCTCAGTTTTACTTTTTCCCCCAGCCTACATTTAAAGGATAAATTCTGTTATCTTACAACCTGGGTCTTATGATTGTAGTTTTTGCTATCGTCCATATCAATTATATCATTACACTCACCAACTTCATTTTAGAGACTTTGGAAAGGACCACCACTCGATACAGTTTTATAATGGCATTTTACGGGGCAACCAAACAAGTCCTTTAAAAAAAAACAAAAAAAAAAACAACCCTTGTAGTGCCTCAGAGTGCAGACATGATTTCCAATTATCTATTGCTTCTCAATTACACTGGCTGGCTAGTTTACTGAAGGTTACTACTACCTACAGTAAACATAGGCTGGTCATTCCTGCAAGCCGAACCAGAAAGTAGCTTAGCAATGCAACCGACCATTGATACAAGACATTTCGGGTAATAACTTTTTAACTTGCACTCTATTTTCACTTACAAATGCGTGGTTTTGATTATTGGGCTAAACTGGATTTGTTGGAACATGTCTGATGCTTATGCTCTGCAACTCCATAAGATAACATTGTACAGCTGTGTCCAGCGGTGCTGCCATATCCAAGATATCGACAATGAAGCCGGTGAGCAAAATGATATCATCACCGATATGTGCAATGGCAATAACTACAAAATATAAAACCCAGTGCCATCTGGGTGGCGTGGCGGTCTATCCCATTGCCTACCAACATGGGGATCACCGGTTCGAATCCCCGTGTTACCTACAGCTTGATCGGGCGTCCCTACAGACACAATTGGGCGTGTCTGCGGGTGGAAAGCCGGATGTGGGTATGTGTCCTGGTCGCTGCACTAGCACCTCCTCTGGTCGGTCGGGGCACCTGTTCAGGGGGGAGGGGGACTGTGGGGAATAGCGTGATTCTCCCACGCGATACGTCCCCCTGGCAAAACTCCTCACTGTCAGGTGAAAAGAAGCAGCTGGCGACTCCACATGAAGCGGAGGAGGCATGTGGGAGTCTGCAGCCCTCCCCAGATCGGCAGAGGGGGTGGAGCAGCGACCAGAACGGCTCGGAAGAGTGGGGTAATTGGCCAAGTACAACTGGGGAGAAAAAATTCAGAAAAAAAAAGACCCAGCTGCAGAAAACAAAATTATCCTTGGACATATTTTCACAGACACAAGACTGTTGCTAGGTTGCCCTTCCTCATTAACAAATACATACAGCAAATGTAGGGACATTAGACCATCATCAGCACTCTGGGAGCTCAAGGGACAGTATTCTGCTGTACTAAGATAGGCCTCTGGAACTTCCAGATTTCATAGTATTAATAACTGCGAAAAATGTGTGGGAGAGACCGCAGTTCAGCTCAGTATGGTTGTTCTAGTTTCGTCAGATGCTTCAGGGAAATGAGAACTGGAGCAAACACAGAATCAGAGCTGCTGACACCCAAAATCATGTCATGCCATGCCTTTTTGTAGCGATGCAGAACTGGGGCTGCATGCTTCCGGCTAAAATGATAATCCCAATTATTTTTATAGATATTGCAATTCGCAACTGTTAGTCTAAATAATTCCAGGAATATAAATATTTTACCACACTTTTCTCATTTCATATCAGCCCCCTTGATTATGTTCTGCCACAGCGTGCACTCTGAATGAAAGGACATTATTCAATATGTTGGCAGCTATCCTGCTATTTTGAAGACCAAATGTACAAAATATGGTCATTAGCACAGCTTGATAAAGAGGAGTAAACAGTGAAACTATGTGGAGCTATAAACTAATCCATTCATCAAAAAAAAACCCCCAAAAAACCTAACTCCACTTGGATTCCGCTCATTGGAATATTTTTTACTCTGATTCTCAAAACACTTGAAGAGTGGTGCGGTTTGCCCTTTGATATTAGGGCTGCCAGATCATGGAGTCGATATCACTTCTGCAGTTTTGTATATTCACGATCAACACCCTAATTTGTTTTTGACATGAAGACCAAACCAAGAGTATATGTACCAAAATATTGTCCAGCGCAGCAACAGCAAGTAAATACGGTAAATAAAAAAAGCAATGATATGGGGCTTTTCTCCTCATTTCGCTCCTTAAGTGTCGTTATCCTAACAGCACGTTTGTCAAAGCCAGGGAGGTGCACAAACAGTGCACCAGCCAACCGAAGAGAGGAGAAGGACAACAGCGGTCTAAGCGTAAACCAGTGGTGATTCTGTATGTGACGGGAGTGTCGGAACAGTTGAGACGTGTATTTTCCAAACATCGTTGCTTTAAAACCCTAGAACATGCTGCATCACAAACTGGTCCACTGTGGCGTCCGGGTAGCGTAGCAGTCTATTCTGTTGCCTACCAACATGGGGATCACCAGTTTGAATCCCCGTGTTACCTCCAGCTTGGTCAGGCGTCCCCACAGACACAATTGGCCGTGTCTGCGGGTGGGAAGCCGGATGTGGGTATGTATCCTGTTCACTGCACTAGTGCCTCCTCTGGTTAGTTGGGGCACCTGTTTGGGGGAGGGGAGGAGATAGCATGATCCTCACACGCGCTACGTCCCCCTGGCGAAACTCCTCATTGTCAGGTGAAAAGAAGCGGCTGGCGACTCCACATGTATCGGAGGAGGCATGTGGTGGTCTGCAGCCCTCCCAGGATTGGCAGAGGGGGTGGAGCAATGGGTCGGAAGAGTGGGGTAATTGACCAGATACAACTGGAGAGAGAAAAAAAAGGGGGGGGGATCCCAAAAAAAAAACTGATAAGAAATCCACCCCAAGTATCAGGTTCCCAGGCAAAAACAGAGCAATATAGTGCACGCTGTTAAGTGCCAGGAGGATTGCCGTGACTTGTACATCAGGGGAACCAAACAGACGCTGGCTAAGAGGATGGCACAACACTGGAGAGCTAACATGTCAGGCCAGGACTCCACAGTCTACACCAGTGGTTCTCAACCTTTTTGGGGTCCTGGACCCCCTACGTATTTTTGATCTACCCTGAGGACCCCTCCACCTGATCTTGGGGGAGGGGGGCTGCAATTTGTAGAAACAGTAGAAACTGCATTATAGCATTTATTCACTCTTTGGGGCAAAAATAAGAGCTTTCAGTTGTAACTTAGATATAGTTAACAAAACAGAATTCTTATGCAGTAACTTTCAGATATATGTAACAAAACAGAATATGTATTCAGTAACTTTCAGATATATGTAACAACAGAATTTTTATGCAGTAACTTTTAACAATGCAAATGGGAGCGAGATCTCTTATTAAAATACAATAAATTACACTTGTGAAACAGATGTAATTAGAGAAAAAAGTCCTGTTACCCTTTATAGTTTAGGTAGATAAAGGTCTCAGTCACATTTGAGTAAAATAATCCTATTTCTATAAATGTCATAGGATCGTTTTTTTTAAAGATATTTTATTTTCACGGACCCCTTGCAATTACACCACAGACCACTAGGGGTCCGCGGGCCCCCGGTTGAGAAACGCTGGTCTACACTATCTACAGGCCAGTGGTCACTCTTTCAAGGATGAGGATGTGCACATTCTTGATCGGGAGGAGCACTGGTTTGAATGGGGAGTCAAAGAGGCCATCTATGTGAAGAGGGAACGACCATCCCTGACCGAGGGGCTAAGAGTACGTCTGTTGCCATCTTACAATGCTGTGATTGCAACCATTCCCAGTCCTCTGTGAATAGTTCACATTGCCATTGAAACTCTAGTTAATGGTCAATTTGCATGTGAAACTGATCGTTGTTTTCAGTCATTATGCCACTGTATTGTTTATAAGGGTGGGGATACCTGCAGTCAGCTGAGACTGAAGAGGTCACTTAGATGAGCGATGAAACGTTTCTCTTAATAAACATTGTGTCCAGATGAACTGATTCAACTTTCTGTGATTTTCTTACCTGGATTATTGAGCATGCACAAAGACACTTTTCTCCATATGCATGGCTGTAATGTGAAACAGCAGAGACTGCCAAACACCTGCAGCTCATTTGCAGGTTTTTTTTTGTTTTTTTTTTTTACTGCAAAAAGAGGATTGTGGGTGTTATGAAGCTACAAATTCAACAAAAAGGTGTGAGATTCACCATTAATGTTAAGTTTTACCTATGTTAAGTTTCACCTATTTTTTCCCAACCAATTGGACACGTCACAGTGAAAACTCCACATCTGTAGAAAATTATTTGTTCGAGAGCTGAGAACTGTAGCAATTTTTGATAAGAATTCCAATCTTGCAAGTTGATACAAATGGCAACGCATTAGCATTGTAACAATAAGTCAAGCTTAGCTAACAAACTAACTAACATGCAAGCGAGCTCATATTCAACAAATCACCTTTTGAATAATCTTTTATCTTACTAATAATCAAATTGCCGTTCTTGTAAATAGCTTTTGAAAACAGTTATTTATCTGTTGGTCATGAAAATTTTATTTCGATTATCCAGAGAAATGTACCGATACAGCAAATAATAGAAGAAATACCAAAATTGTATTTTGTGGCAACAATTAAGGATAATAGGTGCTGTTGTTTTAACCACTCATCTAACACGTGATGACAAAGTGATTCACTGTGAGGAGAATAAACAGTGTTGCAGGGTGCTAACCTGATAATCTGTAACTCACCGTGAGACCAGGAGGCAGCGCTGCAGCAGGTTGAGTTCCGGGTCTTGCAGCACACTCTTCATATCACTGGAGTGTCAATCAGAAGCACATAATTATCACACAAAAGAGCCCATTAAAATTCCCACACACACAGCACAGCCAGTCTGGCTGATTCTGGGGACTCCTTTTGTGGAAATACGCCTCACAGGCCATCTGTGTGGGCAAAAAAGACCCTGGCAAAGGAGCCAGAGACCCCGTCTGGGACCCAGTAATGTATAAACACAAACAATTGCATGAGGTTAACACACACACACACACACACACACACACACACACACACACACACACACACACACACACACACACACACACACACACAACATGCACATGCAAGCACCCAAATACACAGACACTGCAACTGATGATGACACATTCTGGTGCCAACTGCAAAAAAAGAAAAGACACTCGTGTGTAGCCATGTGCCATGTAGCTATCGCAACATGAGACAAAGGAAAAATAACTCACTTAGACAAGGAGTTGAGCTGCTCCTGTATCAGGCCTTTTATCTCGTCTTTTTCACTGTAGTCCCTGAAATAGGAGTTAAACTTGGCACATTATAATAACCAGACAACTCCTCACACTTCTCAAAAGTAGAACCTGACCTGAGGCTAAAAGGGAATTGGAGAACCCGCCCATTAAGAGAAATAGATGTGAGGTGCCAGGCAATAACAGACTTATATTCTAATATTAATACTGAGGTCAGAGAGCATCCTCAGAGCACTGAATGGGCTTTCGAATGAGTCATACAGAATAAGCCTGTCATGAGGGATTTAATGGAGGAGAAGAACAAGAAGGCGAGAGCTCGGCTAAAACGGGGATAATTACATTAGCCTATAATCAAACTTAGAGCCGGTTCTCTAACAAAGGTCAGCTGTTGACAGTGGTGAATTGGTATTTTTTACATGGCTATAATAAACGACGGTCGTAGGTGGCAGCATGCCATGGTGGTCTAGCACGTTGGAAACTGTCAGCTAGTATATGCTGCACCTGGTGGTGAGCCTTGGTGATGTGTTGAAACTGGACAGAAACGATTTCTCTGTTCACCATCTTTTGTTTCACGGGTGTCAGTCATATAATCCATGGACCCTGTTTTCTGAAGTTCGGGTAAAAAGCATAGCTAAGAAAAAGAGATTGCATGCTCTTAAAATCGTTCAAAAACCCAATCAGATCATTTACATCATACAAACTATTAGTTAAGTAAATTAGTAGAGATCAAACCTTGACTTGCTATGGAGAGGGAAGATTTTTAAGAGACTGTGTTTAACTTTTTGACAGTGCACACCTATTCAGAGGTAAGACTTACACTTGCGTGATGTCCATGGTGAAGGTTCCTGACCAGGGCTGCAACAGCAGAAAGGCCTTTAAAGTGAGAGCGGCTCGGGGCAGCAGCAGATATGGACACCAAACAGGGTCTATGCCATGGCGCCCAGAGACCAATTCGGAAAAAAACAAACAAACAAAAAAACATTAGGGTGATCGCTGTTAATATCGTAATACTCTCGTCTCACTATGTCATGTCAATTCGTATATTCATTAATGTGGGAGTGGATCCCAATTCAACAGGGAAGCCTTTTTATGAAATACATACTTATCCGATTGTGTCTCACCCCCTACTGTGCATGTCTGCGTCTGTCTTCACAAGTCTCCCTTTAATTGTATTGCCCCCATCCCTCGCATCCCTCTCTTACCACTCAGGTCCTGTTCGTCCATGCGGTAGCTGGCAGACTTCATTGCCATCTCCAGCACACGAATGCAGCCGTCGTCGGAGGCCAACACCACCTTGTCTGATGTGCACCAATCAATGTCCAGGATGCGGTAGTTCACGTTTCGACCGATCCGCATACTGCTCACCATCTGGACCTGCAGGGGGAGACAATAAACATGTCCTGGGTGTTGTGATGCAGGGTCAGCTTTGTGCTGTGACAGAAATTGTTTTTTAAAACACCCACTATAACTTTAGGGAGGTGAAAGTCGGACCATAATCCCAGTATATCAAAGGGAATATGGCGATGCGATATGCCATGGTTATTGAGCTGAATATGAGTCTGCCGAAAAGTGAGTAAGTTTGAGATGGATTGTGAAAGTCATTTGTTCTGGCAGCAGCAGGTTGCAGGAGGAGAGCGCCTGTAGACAAACAGCTTTTTCATGGAGTTCTCCAGAACATCTTACTCTGGCTTGTTTACAGTTTTGAATGGGAGAAACTATATCCCAGCTGTGCAAGTTACTGGAGTGTTTCAAGGAATCACTCCACATCTCTCCTCCCTCTCCCAACCTCAGTCTCCATAAGTCCCTCCCCCTCCTTTTCCCCCTCCCTGGATCTTGCTTAATCATTTTCTCTCTGTGGCTTTCCTCATCTGTTCTCTGCCTTTACTGGTGAGAGAATAGACTACAACAACAACAAACAACTACCTCATCTCAGTTCCCTGCAGGAAACTCACCTGTGCTCCAATGGAAATGCCCTCCATCCAAACTATCACCCCCGTCTCTTCCACCCCGGCAGTTTACACCCATACACCACAGTATACATTTGTGTCCAGTTTCATTTACACCTCAGTATATTATGAGCACTTTTGAAAGCCACTGGATGTGCTCATGTCTAACCAGGTTTTTTGTCTCTGCTATGGGAGATGACAAAGGGAAAAAAATGGGATGGGGTTTATAATATTACAGTCAATGATGAGCTGGAGCACTTGCTTACTTGCTAGAAGGGTTCTCTAAATGAGGTGTAATGAAGGTTGTGCGGGGAGAGGATTTTCTGTGGCGACATAATGACCACTTCAGTAAACTAAGTTAAACAGAAGGAGGGAGGATGTGCAGTGCTTCAGGGGGTATGAGGATCATCTATCCTGCTATGGCTGGGTCTACAACTGTCAGCATAATGCTTTTAAGCTCTATGCGAATGTTGTTATACGACTTATTGCAATGATCCTTTCAAACAGAGAGGCAATTATGGTGTGTCCTATTATGGAAAATACCACTACGCTGAAGAAAGACATTAAGTATGAATATTATTTCTCTCTTAACCAAACATTGTGGTAATCCAGTGATTAAAGGCTCACAGAGGTATGTTTATCCTGCTTGTGTAAGCCTGCAGGGGGGTGTCTCTCAGAAACGTACAATTTTCTTTCATGTGAGACAAGCGACACTGCTCTACTGCAGTAAATCAGTGATACATGTTGGACAATTAATCAATCAACAGATCAGTCACCAAACCAATTAACCAACCAATCAATAAATGTATGACATAATTGTTTTTTTGGACCCCCCCCCCCCTTTCTCCCCAATTGTATCCGGCCAATTACCCCACTCTTCCGAGCCGTCCTGGTCGCTGCTCAACCTCCTCTGCTGATCCAGGGAGGGCTACAGACTACCACATCTCCTCCGATACATGTGGAGTCACCAGCCGCTTTTTTTCACTTGACAGTGAGGAGTTTCACCAGGGGAACGTAGCATGTGGGAGGATCACACTATTCCCCCCAGTTCCCCCTCCCCCTCGAACAGGCACCCCGACCAACCAGAGGAGGCGCTAGTGCAGCGACCAGGACACATACCCACATCCGGCTCCCCACCCGCAGACACGGCCTGCGGGGATAACCGATCAAGCCGGAGGCAACGTGGGGACTCGAACCGGTGATCCCCGTGTTGGTAGGCAATGGAACAGACCGCCATGCCACCCGAACGCACAACGACATATTTCTTTTTTTAATCAGGTTCGATTAGTATTTATGAGTGACAAACTAAGGTAAGGTGAGTGGAGCCTTACATCTTTTGTATCCCAGACCTCAGCCCCGTCCGTGTACATGACCAGGAGCTTCTGGTTGCCCTTCCCTGGTGCAAAGCGAATCTTTTTCACCCAGCCCCGGTGTGTTGGGATCCCCCTAGGACAAAAAGTACTGATCAGTAAACATCCAGGGGACAAAGCCCATCCTCATGCATTATGGACAAGTGAGCCATTACCTGGACAAACGGGCCTTGAGGTCCCAGAAATTGAGGTTGCCATCCACATCTCCAAGCACCAAGGTATCTCCTTTCCAAGCAATGCATGCAATGCTACCCATACTGCCCTGGAACACAGAGACAGAAAATACAGATAACCACTGAGAAACACTTTAGCAAAAAAAAAAAAAAAAACCCGGGGGAAAACGTTTTAACCAAGTGTGTGGAGCGCACATTTCTGTCTTTAAATACTGCAAAACTGAATTTTAATTTTGTATTTTTGTTAGCCTGTCTTAAAGTTACATTTTTTTACATGTTTGCAGCAGAGTGCTAATGCTATCAAACATACTAACTTTGTGAGAAAGTAACTGCACCTAGTTGGCCTATGTGTTTCTCTGAAAAACCTATAACCTGAGACAGACACAATTATTCTCATAGTCTGGCGAGCAGCCATCAAGGAGACTAAAAGTGATTACTCATGTGTCACATTTCCAACAAGACAGCCAGGCAGCCCATGGGGGCATGACGTGTTATCCCAACTGTTTTATCGGAAGAAAATGCTATTCTTCATTCCATAAACACCACCCACCCCCGGCATTTCATCTTCGCGGTTGGATGCAAATAGCAAAAGGAATAAATGAAGCTTCTGTGGCAGCGAAGCAGTAACACAACAGAAACAGTGCTGAGTCAAAAGACTGAGTGCTGATGTGAAGACATTAGCTGTCAGCTCTCCTCCGGTGTGTGTGAGTCCTGATGATAGGACAGAACTTTTACCAAGAGTTTCCATCAGTTTCCTGACAGAGATCTGAAGATTCTGCATCACCCTGAATGGGTAATAAAACTTATGGGAGTATGCAAATCTTGAGCATTGAACCTGCAGCTGTTTTAGAGATAAGGCTTTAAAGCCCCCGGTAAACCTCAGCTACCTACAATATCTCCTGAGAATGAATGGATGTGGTGAGCAAGCTGAATACCTAGTATTTAACAATCAAAGCCGATGCTCAGAAATGAATTTCAAAATCTGATGGTACTGCAGGGGTGTTAGAATATTGTTAGAATTCACACTGAAAACCTGGAGCAAGAAAACATACAACAATATGAATATACGTTTAAAAAAAAAGAAGAAGACATAAATGGTTCAGGACTTGAAGTTGCTCCATTTCTTGTAGAGAAAAAAAGTTGGCAGTCATCTACAACAACAAATGGCTCTACTATATCCAATCATTCAAGTAGAAACAATTACACATAAACACCACTTCTGTACCCATCAAGGTGACTGGCATCTCTACTAAGGTTCGGCATTTTAGTTTTACTTTCACAGGAAATGAAGGCCTCTCTTCAATAAAAGCTTCTCTCTGTTACACGCCTGATCATTTCTCTTGTCAAATCAAATGGAGAGCTGGGCTGATAATAACAATTTTACAGGTAAATTAATGCATTAACAGGTTCTTAGCTAACCTCACCTTTCCCTGGGCTTTAGTCACAAACTGAACAGCAGGGGAGTAGAAACTCACAGCATCAACGGGGGGAAACTAATCACACACATTAAGGCAATCATACACACACAATTAGTGTCACGGACAGGAAATAGGGGGTTTATAGCGCAATAAAAGGAGCGGGAAGGAATGTCCAGAGGCAGTGGGAGAGGAAGAAAGGTAGAAGTGAGAGTCGGAACTTTGAATGTTGGCACTATGACTGGTAGTGGAAGAGAGCTGGCTAATATGATGGAGAGAAGGAAGGTAGATATACTGTATGTGCAAGAGACCAGGTGGAAGGGGGTTTACGGCCAGGAGCATCGGAGGGGGGTTCAAACTCTTCTACCTAGGTGTGGATGGGGGGGAGAAATGGAGTAGGGTTAATCCTGAAGGAAGAGTATGTCAAGAATGTGTTGGAGGTGAAGAGAGTGTCAGACAGAGTGATGAGAATGAAGCTGGATATTAAAGGTGTGATGATGAATGTTATCAGTGCATATGCCCTGTGTGACGGCCCTAAAGCCCTAGGCCGCTGTACTTGTCTGTCTTGTCTCTCTTTGCAGGTCCTTGGTTGGGGGTGGAGCCATCAGCTTAACTGGGAACACCTGGCCAGTGTTCCAGATTACTTAAGGCCGCCTGCCGAGATGCCAGTGTTGAACTCAGCACCCAGCTCAGCTCTGCCCTCTATCCCCTTATTTTACTTTACACAGACAACATGCATCCACACATTGATCACTGCACCCATGCACTTTCATACACTACTGACCCCGACTACCACACCTCATTGTACCATTTAGTTGCTTTTCTTTAATAAACTTCTGTTTGGTATTGTTAAATCCGTTTACATCTAGCTTCTTTGTTGCAGCCTGTGAGCGAGCCGTAACACCTGCAAGTTGGGTGTGAGATGGAAGAGAAAGAAGAATTCTGGAGTGAGTTGGATGAAGTGGTGGAGCGTGTACCCAAGGAGGAGAGAGTGTTGACTGAAGTGGACTTCAATGGGCATGCTGGTGAAGGAAACGGAGGTGATGGGTAGGTATGGTGTCAAGGAGAGGAACATGGAAGGACAGATGGTGGTGGATTTTACAAAAAGGATGGAAATGGCTGTGATGAATACATATTTCAACAAGAGGGAGATGACGTATAAGAGAGGAAGATAGGGGACTACAAGGGGGACAGGTGGACTATATCTTATGCACGTGGTGCAATCTGAAAGAGATTGGAGACTGCAAGATGGTGACGGGGAGAACGTAGCTGGGCGGCATAGGATGGTGGTCTGTAGGATGAATTTGGAGATCAAGAAGAGGAAGAGAGTGAAGGCAGAGCCAAGGATCAAATGGTGGAAGTTGAAGAAGGAAGACTGCTGTGTGAAGTTCAGGGAGGAGCTAAGACAGGCACTGGGTGGTAGTGAACAGTTGTCGAACAGCTGGGCAACTACTGCAGAAATGGTGAGGGAGATGGCTAGGAAGGTACTTGGTGTGTCATCAGGACAGAGGAAGAAAGACAAGGAGACTTGGTGGTGGAAAGAGGAAGTACAGGAAAGTATACAGAGAGAGAGTTCGGTGAAGAAGAAGTGGGATAGTCAAAGAGATGGACAAAAGTAGACAGGTATACAAGGGGCTGCGGCATAAGGTGAAGAGAGAGGAGAGGAAGGAAAAGGAAAAGGCGCATGGTGAGTTATATGAGAGGTTAGACACAAAGGAAGGAGAAAAGGACTTGTACCAATTGACTAGACACATGGATCGAGCTGGTAAGGATGTGCAGGAGGTAAGGGTGATGAAGGACAGAGATAGAAATGTGCTGACAAGTGAGGAGAGTGTGTTGAGAAGGTGGAAGGAGTACTTCGAGGGGCTGATAAATGAAGAAAACGAGAGAGCGAGAAGGTTGGATGATGTGGGGATAATGAATAAGGAAGTGCGGTGGATTAGCAAGGATGACGTGAGGGCAGCTATGAAGAGGATGAAGAGCGTAAAGGCGGCTGGTGCAGATGACATACCACTGGAGGCATGGAGATGTTTACGAGTGATGGCAGTGGAGTTTTTAATTATATTGTTTAACACAATCTTGGAAAGTGAGAGGATGCCTGAGGAGTGGAGAAAACGTATACTGGTACCGATTTTCAAGAATAAGGGTGATGTGTAGAGCTGTAGTAACTACAGAGGTATAAAGTTGATCAGTCACAGCATGAAGATATGGGAAAGAGTAGTGGATGCTAGGTTAAGAGGAGAGGTGATGATTAGCGAGCAGCAGTATGGTTTCATGCCAGGGAAGAGCACTACAGATGCAATTTTGCTTCGAGAATGTTGATGGAGAAGTATAGAGAAGGCCAGAAGGAGTTAGATTGTGTCTTTGTGGATTTAGAGAAAGCATATGACAGGATGCTGAGAGAGGAGGTGTGGTGTTGTATGAGATAGTCAGGAGTGGCAAAAAAGTATGTAAGATTGGTGCAGGATATGTATGAGAGCATTTTGATAGTGGTGAGGGGTGCGGTAGGAGTGACGTATGGGTTGAAGGTGGAAGTGGGATTACATCAAGGATTGGTTCTTAGCCCTTTCTTATTTGTAATGGTGATAGACAGGCTGATGGATGAGATCAGGCAGGAGTCTCCATGGACTATGATGTTCGCGGATGACATTGTGATCTGTAGCGAGAGTAGGGAGCAGGTTGAGGAGAGCCTGGAGAGGTGGGGGTATGCACTAGAGAGAAGAGGAATGAAAGTCAGTAGGAGCAAGAATGAATACATATGCGTGAATGAGAGGGAGGACAGTGGAATGGTGAGGATGCAAGGAGTAGAGGTGATGAAGGCACATGAGTTTAAATACTTGGGGTCAACTGTTCAAATTAACGGGGAATGTGGAAGAGAGGTGAAGAAGAGAGTGCAGGCAGGGTGGAGTTGGTGGAGAAGAGTGTCAGGAGTGATTTGCAACAGAAGGGTACCAGCAATAGTTAAAGGGAAGGTCTACAAGACAGTAGCGAGACCAGCTATGTTGTATGGTTTGGAGACGGGGGCAACTGATGAAAAGACAGGAGGCGGAGCTGGAGGTGGCAGCGTTAAAGATGCTAAGATTTTCGCTGGGAGTGACGAAGATGGACAGGATTAGGAATAAGTTTAAGAGAGGGACAGCGCAGGTTGGATGGTTTGGAGACAAAGCAAGCAAGGCGAGATTGAGATGGTTTTGACATGTGCGGAGGAGAGCTGTTTTGGTATATTGGGAGAAGGATTCTGAAAATGGAGCTGCCAGGTAAGATGAAAAGAGGAAGGCCAAAGAGGAGGTTCTTGGATGTGATGAGGGACATGCAATAAAGACATGCAGGTAGTTGGTGTGAAAGATGAAGATGCAGAGGACAATAAAATTGACTTGACTTGACAGGAAGAGATGGAAACGGATGATCCACTGTGGTGACCCCTAACGGGAGCAACAAGAAGAAGAAAACGAAGAAGAAGAAGAAGATGATGACGATAGCTCATTAAAACCAAGGGCAGTCTGGCGGCAGTTTCACCTAACCTTGACTGTGTTTTTAGTGTTGTCGTGTGGAGTGCAGGGAGGTGTGTCGAAAGTGTCTGGCTGGGTGAGTTAGTGTTGGATCTGCTGAGGGAGCTTGGTCTGCTGAATCCTGTGAGCCCAAGGACCACGGCCCTGACTGGAGCTCCCCCGAAGAGGAAACACCGAGGGCAGTCTGACAGGACGTGGAAGTGGGGCAGGCTAAGCTAACAGCTAGCCCATGCAGACCGGCAGTTCCGACTGTCATCCTGGCTGGTGTTCATTCTCCTGGACAGTGATTTTTTTTGTTTAGTTTAGATATGTCTTAGTTTGGATATATGTGTCCTTGTAGTTTTTGGATGTGTTTTTGTCTTTGTGTTACACTGCTGTGGGCTGGGGGAAACGATGTTTTGTTTCATTTCATGTGCGCAAGTGCATGAAATGACATGACAAATAAATTATTTCTGATTCTGATTAAAAGGAAAGATAAAAATTCTGGTAGGAATCCATTTTAATTTGATGGAAAGCAGTTTTCTTCCATTATCATCTACAGTATGACTGGCAAATTCACGTGGCCAGAATTTTGTTCTGTAGCCAACGGCTTCATCGTCATCCATCCATACAAACAAACAAGCAAATAAACTAAAAGCCAAGTAGACACGAAATTGTACATCTGCTCATCTATGACCAGAAAAGATTGCTTTAGTTCTGTAAAGAAGCAAAAGAGCCAACACAAACACAGCATTTTGACCTGGAAAAAAACCCCACTAGGGAGGAAATGTCTTTGAACATTTTTTTTGCTTTACCCTTTTCAATCTCCTTGACTTGGGGAAAGAATAGCAAGTGTGGCAAAAGGTAATTTGAGGAGAAGAAGCACTGGAGACCAGTCAGAAGGAGACAGAAAGAATTTACAGAGACAAAAAGGTAGAGTGACAGACTGGGGAGTGAGGGAGTACATTTTTGTGTGTGGTCCGCTGTGTGTAATATGACACACTGCTTAGAAAAGAAGGAAACAAAAAAGAAGAGATGAGGCGTCTGAACTCACATCGGGCGGGATACGTGCGCCGTCTTTCACTGTGTTGCCCTCTACAGTGATGTGGTAGACCTGCCCATCTGTGTCTGTGAACACAAAGTGCTCCCTGGCCGAGATGGCCTGGCTGGTCTCTGACCTACTCTCTGCATCCTGCAGGAGACTGGACACACACACACACACACACACACACACTTTGATTAGACTTCAACTTAGTAAGAAACACCAATTTTGCCATATCTTTCTATGGCTGGAGATCATCTTTCACAACAACAAATATCAATGAGCACCATCATAGGTTTGTGGACCTGTAGGTCCACAAACCTTTTATGAGAAGTATTGTATTGGTTTTTGTTTTGTTTTTTTGCACATTCCAGTGCAATTCCAAGTTTTAATCACACTCTAAAGACTACTTCAGACTTTCCCAACCTACCTCAGGACCACGACTTTGAATGAGTCTGGTAAAGCGTTCTTGGCCTTTACCGCCTGAAGCTCACCTGATGACAGACGACTCGACGCTGCTCTGCTCGGCATCTGACACCGTCTGCCGGGCCATGGCCTCCCTGGCAGCCATCTGCTTCTTCTTCAAACTCTTCAGGTTGTGGGAAGGAGACCACTCCTGTTGACACATGCGAATGTACACACAAAGGACGCAAACACACACGCACACACACGCACACACACGCACACACACACACACACACACACACACACACACACACACACACACACACACACACACACACACACACACACACACACACACACACACACACACACACACAAGCAGAGACATTAAAAACATTTAGGAGCAAACAGATATTTGGAAAGCGATGGGGGAAAACGGAAAATGTTACACACACATGCCACCATAAATAAAACCACAACTCAGCAGGGCTTTTTCACCCAGGCTCTCTGTCTTATTGCTGGAAGATTGTGGCTGTAGCCCATTTGGCTGGTGCTCGCAATCAATATGGAAATAAAGCAGTAAGCAGTAAGGGTACAGGGAGGCCAGCATGTATTATTAAGGTTGCTGGGGTTGTTATTTGCACTGTGGAGGATTTTACAGCCCTCCTGCAAAGTTTGCCCAGCATAACTCTTCTTTTATGAGTATTTATTTGGCCTAATGAAGGTACTCCTCCATGCTGAGGTGGGGGACTATTTCCAAACTAATCTTTCAAATGGCCCACTATCAGAAAAACAAACCGTTCATTATATTGAAAGTACAGAGAGAAGGAGGAAACAATACACATTACAGGGACCTGGGTTTAGCCTAATATGACCAGTATATTCCAGAATTCCCGCCAAGTAGAACAACCACTGGATATGTTTTAAATAGGCTTATGCTGCATCAAAATAACAACAAAACACAAAATACAAACACAAAGATCCAAAAAAATGTATTTTATTAACACTACAGTCAATAGAAAGGAAACCTCATTTCTACTGAGACGATTACACTTGCATGACCGTTCTATGGTAGGGTATGAAGAACATATTTTAGAATAAAAAACATTGCCTATTGCATATTAATTAAAATGAAAATAAATGAAATTAACTATAGGCCTATCTGCATTCAGAGCCCATCAAAAATATTAACTTGAAAATATATGAAGCAGGAATTAAATTGAAATAATAGGTTGGTCACCCAGAAGCTGTTTGCTAAATTCCCTCTTCCCTCCTACTTGCGGGACTTCATACAATAAAAGTGCTCTTCTGCTTTCTCAAAGTTGACGCCATTTTACTCCTTGGAACAACTCGTAATCCTCATCAACCTTGTCACCTTCTCTTCAGTGAGGCGGCTGCTCATGGCTATTTTTTTTAAAATTTCCCCCCTTTTTCTCTCCAATCAAATTTTTTGGCCAATTACCCCACTGGTCGCTTCTCCACCCCCTCTGCTGATCCGGGGAGGGCTGCAGACTACCACATGCCCCCTCCGATACATGTGGAGTTGCCAGCCATTTCCTTTCACCTGACAGTGAGGAGTTTCGCCAGGGGGGACGGAGCACGTGGGAGGATCACACTATTCCCCCCCAGTTCCCCCTACCCCCCGAACAGGCGCCCCGACCGACCAGAGGAGGCGGTGGTGCAGCAACCAGGACACATACCCACATCCGGCTTCCCACCCGCAGACACCACCAGTTGTGCCTGTAGGGACATGGGGATTCGAACCGGCAATCCCCGTGTTGGTAGGCAACGGAATAGACCGCTATGGTACCCGGATGCCCCTCATGGCTGTTTTTAGTCTGATTTGGAGCAAGAATCTGCACTCTGCAGGCACACTGGACACAGGAATTGTGCTGGCAACTTTTTCCAGCTTTGCCAAACCAAGCCGATATAGAAGTTTGTCTTGGCAACATGTGTTATAGGTCACACAATATTTGGCTATTTAATATGCTATTGATTCATTAATATATTCGCTTAATTCCCACCGGACATTTTTACTGATGATATTTTCATCTGCAGGGCAACTGCATGTGATACCGGCTAACGTTGACAGGGACACTGACAGTTAATGGTTAAATGTATCAGGTAGACACATTTATACAGAGTGAACGCTTGTGTTCATATGTTTGTTGCTGTGTGTGTTTCTTAGTACCAGTGCAGTGACAGCGGGGAAACTCTTGGCCATCTCTCGGAGCAAGGTTCCTGTCCTGATGTCCCACAGTTCCAGGGGCTTATCTCTGAATACCACCACAAGATACTGCCTGAGGACACACACACACACACACACACACACACACACACACACACACACACACACACACACACACACACACACACACACACACACACACACACACACAAAGGTTCAATATCAAGCACTGTCACCAACTAGACCACTAATTGCACAATTTGGAACACAAATACAAACATTGGTGACCAAATATAGCATTGAAGACCCTGCCACCCCTCAAGACACATGAACCATGAGAGGGTGGTACACCCATATACTAACTAGCACCATCTCAGATAACCTGCACTGCCTTTAGAAAAAGATGACAGCGAGTGTGGCTACAGTCATAAGGAGTTCTGCCAAGTGTATAGTCTCAAATCTCAATTCAACAGAAACACATGGGCAGTGACTCACTTTATCATGTTCACATGAAAAACCACAATGAACAGACACGACTAAGAGACGGGGGCGTTCTCTCGTTAGTTCTCATAATTAGATGAATTAAGAGACTTTGCAAGACTCCCTATAGATAGATAGATAGATAGATAGATAGATAGATAGATAGATAGATAGATAGATAGATAGATAGACAGATACTTTATCGATCCCTGGGGGGTAATTATTCTATACCATTGCAGGACAATACACCCCTCTCCATTTGTGTCATTTCCATTGTACATTTAAGATAAAAGCTGATGAAGTCGTTCACTTGTTGTTGTTGTTGTTTTTTTTTTGGGGACTTTTTCCCCCCCTTGCTCTTCCCAGTTGTACCTGGCCAATTAGCCCACTCTTCCGAGCTGTCCCAGTCGCTGCTCCACCCCCTCTGCCAACCCAGTCCTCAAGGAACCCCTATCCTGCAGATTTTCTTTGCAACCCTGAATAGGTACCGGTTTGTAGTTATTCAACCAGTCGGCAATGAATTATGTCAGATTTTGCAAACCTTGCATAATTAAGTGCTATGAGATGATTGGTTGAGTAAGTACAAGCAGGGCTACCTACACAGGGTTACAATGAAGATCTGCAGGATAGGGGTCCCTGAGGACTGGTTGGGAAACACTGCTGCAGACTACCATGTCTCCTCCGATACATGTGGAGTCGCCAGCCGCTTCATTTCACCTGACAGTGAGGAATTTCACCAGGGGGACGTAGCGCGTGGGAGGATCACGCTACGCCACCCAGTTCACCCCCCCCCCCCAAAACAGGCGCCCTGACCAACCAGAGGAGGTGCTAGTGCAGCGACCAGGACACATACCCATGTCCGATTTCCCCACCCACAGACACGGCCAATGGTGTCTGTAGGGATGCCTTACCAAGCCGGAGGTAACACGGGGATTCAAACCGGCGATCCCCGTGTTGGTAAGCAATGGAATAGAGCGCTACACTACCCGGACGCCCTGCAGTTGTTCACTTGTTTATTGCCAGAACTGAGATGCCAACATGGCATATGGTGAACACAATTTATTCCAATGCTGACACTCAGTTTGAAAATGGTTACTGCACTACATACAGCGACCCTTACATACACAGCACTACATAAACAGACCCAGTTAGCTAGCTAACAGGCAGTGTTCACATAAGATGGCAGGTAGGATCACTCATGTTATTAAGTTCCTCATAACACATAACAAACACCAAAAAAAATCATCCTAAGGCAGTCTGACAAAATGGTGAGACATGCTTGCTTTCAGACCAACACTTCCGTGATTAGACAATGACAACAAGTATTTGAGGAACCAACGTAGAACTGACAGATTATTCCAAGATGCAAAGTCTACCCATGTTTTCGGTAGAAATCGGGTCATTTTAAAACCATGTAAAGCCTTTAACTGAAACACTGCCAGCTGCCGGGAGTGATTACTCACACAAAGAAATAATACACTCAGCCACACCGCAGACATAGGTTTGAAAACTGAAGACGTTGACCGGATTGGCGGCGAAATGTTTTTAAACCTATGTTAGCAGTCCAGTTGAGTGTAAGATTTCTCTTGTGTGAAATCTTGCTAACTGGATTATGTATTTACATAGTCCCAGAAACTGGGTTATTGATTTCCATGTAAAATGTACTTGTAGACTGACAGGACAGAGTTTTAATCAAACACACCAGTTGGTGCGAGAGCAGAGAGGCAAGGAAACGGGCAAGCAGATGCAAGGAGATGCAGGGGGGATGACCCTGATTAGACACTATGGAATCTTTTTGCGAGTGGGACAGCTGTTATAGCGGCTAAAATGTGTGTGTGGTGTGTGTGTGTGGTGTGTAGTGTGTGTGAGTGTGTGGAGGCAGGTACAGGCTTTGAGACGAGGGACCATAAGACGGCAGTGGTGGTTAGGGGGACTCACTTAAGATGAGAGACTTTAATCATCTCAATGGCCGACTCATCGTTCCCTCGCTCACCTCGGAATGGAAAGCACCTGCCTAGAGGACAAGAACAGAGAGGTGGAGATCGATGAAAAGCAACAGGGTTAGAGGTGAGCAGGGAAATGGATGCCAGGTGGCTGTAATAACTTAATACCGGTGGAAACAGTGCTTTTCTTAGGCTCTATGGTGCCTTGGTTTCATCTCACATCGGTTTTATCAACACACAGATAAAAATGTCTTGTCTCTGCCTGGTCAAAGCTCTGTTCTCCGTTAGCAGGCTTCCATGCCCTACAGCAAATTTTATGCATAATGATAAAGGTTTCTGTGACAAGACAAAAATGCCCTTCAGGTACATCTTACCTCGGTGCAGACACATACTGTGAGAGGAAACCTAGGAAGGGCCAGGGGCTGTTTAAAATGCACAAGTGATGGAGCAAAATGTACAAGCGATGGAGCAATGTGTTCCCAAAGCTGATATGGGAACAACAAGGAGGGCAGGGGGAGGACTGTGCGACTTCTAACAGTTGTCTGGAGACCTTTGTGATTTGTGCCAGTGAGGACACAGAATAGCAAAACATATGGCGTGTGTAGATGACAATAAGGTGTGTGTGTGTACGTGTGTGTGTATGTGTATGTCAATATCTGTGCGTGTGAGTTCCTGGAGCTGTAATCAAGCTGAATGTGGTGCATTAGAAGCTAATGTAGCCCGCTTCACCATGCCTTTCTTTGTTTCCTGAGTCAGTCATAATGGCTGGGGTCGCGTGTCCTGATTACCAAGTCTCAATTATGCGGCACTCCGAGATCATCAGCACGGGTCCGTAATCACTGGCTTTGTGTGTGTGTGTGTGTGTGTGTGTGTGTGTGTGTGTGTGTGTGTGTGTGTGTGTGTGTGTGTGTGTGAGAGACACACACACACACACACACACACACACACACACACACACACACACACACACACACACACACACACACACCCACCCACACTTGGTTATGTCTCTGCAGGTAGCAGTTGTACTCTTTTGTGGATGTGTCACTTGAACTTATACCATGACCTTATCTGGCAACGACACTGCAGTGGGACAATGAAGAGCAGGTGTTGGCGAATGGCTGGGCCAGAAACCAATGCTAATGCCAAGGACAGTTAGCTTTGACTACTAAGTTGCTTAAAAAAAGTCGTTAAGGGAGTGGATTGTTCTTTGGATGAACTGAGGGGGCAGGAAGATTTACCAACTCTGACACTGCTAACCATCCTACTGATTTCATTTTGAACAGACAGCTCAAAGTTCTCCAGCTGAGTCCTCCATCCTTCACTCGGGATTGTATAGGAAACAGATCAGAGAGCATCTCTGGGCGAAGATAATAACTGTAGGGAAACATCAGCCACCCCCCACCCAAAGATTTCCACACAGTTTCTTTTAAATTTAAATTTATTTCTTTTTTCTTTTAAATTTATTTCTGATTTCCCCCTTTTTTTCTCCCAATTTAGTGGCAAATCGATCCCTATTTTAATTCAAACACCCACCCTCGTCCTGCATGTGTTCGCCGGTCACCAACTGCATCTCTCCGGCCGGCAGTCTCGAAGGAGACACCTCGCCACTTCCGTGACAAGGCGAATCCAGGCCGAACCACTGCTTTTTCTGACACACACACAGAGACGCATTCATGTGACGAACACAAGCCGACTCCACCCCCTCCAAAAGACAGCGTCGCCAATTATTGCTGCTTCATCGAATCCAGCCATAGTCGGATCTGACGAGACCGGGGCGTGAACCCTGGTCCCCAGTGGGCAACCGCATGAACACAAAGCGGCTGCTTACACCGCTACACCACCGTGGACTTCGCCACACACTTTCAAACCCCCAAAAAATTAAGAGCGTAGGACGAAAGTAAGAAAAAAAATTAAGACCATAATTAGTGAAAATAGAAAGAAATACATATATAATTTTTGAAGGATGTGTGCATATTTGTGTATCTTACAAAAATGGCAGCAATGTTGAACCTTGAGTAAGCTCCCCTTTACTGCCAAGATTTTTCAAGCACTTGCCGTGTCTTATTTTTGCCCAACACCCCTTCATCTCTACTTTGGATTTCTACGGCTTTCGTTTTCCATCTGCTGACACCTCCATCCATCTCTCCCCTACCAGATGTTACTCTGCCCTTCATTTATCCTTCTATCCATGTAGCTCTAAGGAACAGAAAAGGCTGTATTGTATACCCCCACCCCCTCTGGGGTGAATGGTCACTGGAGGTGCAGGAGTAATTTTAATGGCTGTGGCAGGATATGTGCAGACCCACACATTCAGAGTCACTTTTTTAGAGTGAAACCCCCTTCAGTTTTGCTGTTATACTGTTCATTTGTGGACTTTAATTAGGAAGAGGGTGTAAATGTCACTGGAGAACAAAAGATGTCAAATGAAGGACCAAACAGTGGCAGTGTGATATGAAGAGGCACAATACAGAACCAGATACATAGTGCGGAGGGAGGGAGAGGGGGGGGGGGGAGAGAGAGAGAGAGAGAGAGAGAGAGAGAGAGAGAGAGAGAGAGAGAGAGAGAGAGAGAGAGAGAGAGAGAGAGAGGGGGAGAGAGAGAGAGAGAGAGAGAGGGGGAGATAGAGACAGAGAGAGAGAGCTAGAGAGAGGTGTAGGTGTTCATAATATGGTATTCAGGCATCAGAAACATTTACATACATACTGCAGAATCTAACACTTCACATTCAGAGTGGTACTTTCAGCCAGGTGTGCATGTGTGTGTATATATATATGGGGTGTATTACGTGCCAGCAAAATAACACACAGTACCTTCACCATGTACCTGCTACAGCTAAGGCGCCTGTATATGTGTACTTTGGCGAGCTGTAGCAAGCGCCACATCAACACACTACACCTTACAGTTTGATAGACAACTAGGCATGCGTATAGGTACGCTACACATCAGCTCAACGGGTTAGTCAGCCACCTTTGTCAAGATGTCGCTGGTTCGAACCTTGACAATGCAATTTTCCAATTGCTAGTAAATTTCCTTGGTGGGGTCAATAAGGTTTTACTCTCTGATATATGACAAAATATGTAAACTACATATATAGCGTATATGTCCATGTATGTCTCACACATATGCCTATAGATGTGATGTACATATAAGTCACCATATATATTCATATATATAATACTCTTTGTTTACATAGCACTTTTCAAAACAAAGTCACAAAGTGCTTTACAATGCAACATAAAAAAATAGTAGACAAACTATGGTAAAAAAATGTAATAACAGTTTAAAAGTTATAAAACCTTTGGAAGGAAATATGAAAGCAAGAGGAGGTGCATATGAGGAAAAGTAAAATAAGTACAATAAAACAATGTAAGATAATTAAAATAATCAATAATCAAATGAATAATAATAACATAAATGAGATACACAAATAAAAAATTCAGAACACAAATCCTGTATAAGCACACTTATAAAAATATGTTTTTTTAAGAGGGATTTAAAAAAGGACAAGGAGCTCGCCAGTCTGATCTCCTCAGGGAGGATGTTCCAGAGAGTGTGGACCCTAACAGAAAAAGCCCAGAGAGGGCCTTAAAAGTTAACAATAATATATTAAATTCAATTCTGAAATTTACCGGGAGCCAATGAATAGAAGCTAAAATAGAAGTAATATGTTCTTCTTTTTGGTTTTGGTGAGGAGTCTGGCTGCTGCATTTTGGACAAGCTGTAATTTATGTAGACTCTGTTGACTCAGATATACACTACCGTTCAAAAGTTTGGGATCACCCAAACAATTTTGTGTTTTCCATGAAAAGTCACACTTATTCACCACCATATGTTGTGAAATGAATAGAAAATAGAGTCAAGACATTGACAAGGTTAGAAATAATGATTTGTATTTGAAATAAGATTTTTTTTACATCAAACTTTGCTTTCGTCAAAGAATCCTCCATTTGCAGCAATTACAGCATTGCAGACCTTTGGCATTCTAGCTGTTAATTTGTTGAGGTAATCTGGAGAAATTGCACCCCACGCTTCCAGAAGCAGCTCCCACAAGTTGGATTGGTTGGATGGGCACTTCTTTGAGCAGATTGAGTTTCTGGAGCATCACATTTGTGGGGTCAATTAAACGCTCAAAATGGCCAGAAAAAGAGAACTTTCATCTGAAACTCGACAGTCTATTCTTGTTCTTAGAAATGCAGGCTATTCCATGCGAGAAATTGCTAAGAAATTGAAGATTTCCTACACCGGTGTGTACTACTCCCTTCAGAGGACAGCACAAACAGGCTCTAACCAGAGTAGAAAAAGAAGTGGGAGGCCGCGTTGCACAACTGAGCAAGAAGATAAGTACATTAGAGTCTCTAGTTTGAGAAACAGACGCCTCACAGGTCCCCAACTGGCATCTTCATTAAATAGTACCTGTTAGAGCCTGTTTGTGCTGTCCTCTGAAGGGAGTAGTACACACCGGTGTAGGAAATCTTCAATTTCTTAGCAATTTCTCGCATGGAATAGCCTTCATTTCTAAGAACAAGAATAGACTGTCGAGTTTCAGATGAAAGTTCTCTTTTTCTGGCCATTTTGAGCGTTTAATTGACCCCACAAATGTGATGCTCCAGAAACTCAATCTGCTCAAAGAAGTGCCCATCCAACCAATCCAACTTGTGGGAGCTGCTTCTGGAAGCGTGGGGTGCAATTTCTCCAGATTACCTCAACAAATTAACAGCTAGAATGCCAAAGGTCTGCAATGCTGTAATTGCTGCAAATGGAGGATTCTTTGACGAAAGCAAAGTTTGATGTAAAAAAAATCTTATTTCAAATACAAATCATTATTTCTAACCTTGTCAATGTCTTGACTCTATTTTCTATTCATTTCACAAGATATGGTGGTGAATAAGTGTGACTTTTCATGGAAAACACGAAATTGTTTGGGTGATCCCAAACTTTTGAACGGTAGTGTATGTGTAGAGAGAGTTACAATAATCCAAACGAGAGCAAATAAAAGCATGTCTCTAAATTTCTACAGGATAAAATTGAACTGATCTTGGGAGTATCTCCTGAGCTGCAAAAACATGTTTGTTCAAGCTCAAGCTCAGCTGGTCATTAAAAATGACACCAATATTTTTGCAATGTTGGGCTATATTTTGAGACAAAGAGCCCAGATATTTTGAAGTATTAGCATAAACTGTGTCAGGGTCAATAATAAGTATCTCTGTCTTATCAGCAGCAGGAAGTTCTGGGCCATTCAGCATTTGAGGTCATGCATGTGTCATGGAGTGTATTAATTTGATTAAAATCATTAGGATTAAAACAGAGGTACAATTGAGTGTCATCTGCATAGGAAAGGAAGCTCACATGCCTGCAGATGACATGCTCCAGGTGTAACATGTGGAGAGAGAACAAGAGTGGTCCAAGGATAGACCCCTGGGGTACATGCAGGTCACCTTTAAAGAGGATGACTGGGATTCGCCAATGGCTACCCTAAAAGAGCTATCTTGTAAGTATGAATAAAACCACTTTAAAACTGAACCAGAGATGCCAACCCAGTGCTTGAGACATTCCAATAAAACAGAATGATCAACAGTGTCAAATACAGCACTTTAATCTCACAAATCTAACATCACTAAAACTGAAGATTTTCCAGCATCATCAACAGCAACCATTCATTAATTTCCCAAGCCGCTTATCGTACTTGGGTTCATGGGGTGCTGGAGCCTATGCCAACGCTGATTGGGCGGAAGGCAGGGAAACATCCTGGACAGGTCACCAGTCCATTGCAGGGCAGACACATTCATAAATAGGGGCAATTTAGTATCTCAAATTCACCTGACTTCCATGTCTTTGGACTGTGGGAGGAAACCAGAGCTCCCGGCGGAAACCCACGCAGACACAGGGAGGACATGCAAAGTCCACACAGAAAGGACGCTGGCTGGCTGGCTGACTGGGAATCAAACCCTGGACCTTCTTGCTGTGAGGCAACTACGCTAATCACTGTGCCACCCATGTGGCAACCAGAGGATCACTATTCACTAGCACAATCAGTAACCAAACCAATGAGGGGAATGAGTACAATTGCTAATTTAGCTTTTAATACATATGTTTAGATCCTCTATTTTATACAACCAACCCCTGGCTATGATGCATACTTTTTTGTAAGGTATATTGCTATATAATTTGCTTTTTCTTTGTTTAATTATGTACAGGTGGAGTTGCCCATCCGATTACCCTGGAACAAGTCCTAATATTCGCCACTGGCCTAGAGCGAATCCAGCAATAGGATTTCGGATCCAGCCAGTGCTGGAATTTCTACATTCAGATGAGGCCAACACATGCTCATTAGTGCACCGCCTCCCCTTGAATAAAAATTACACTGAATTTAAAAAGCTTGGAATAGGCTCTGCCCAACTGCTTAGGGAGGCCTGAATGTTGCACCTCGGATGCTGAGCATCAGTGCCACCTCCACTGTTTTCATTTCATATGTTACAGAAATATGTTATATGTTTCTGTGATTTCCTTACCTGGATTATTGCGCATACATAAAGTTTAGTTTTAGTTTAGTTTTTGCCCTGTAAATATTTTGTGTTTTGCAATATATTGGATTGTTTAATATGCTGCAACAAAGACCCACTTGGTTCTAACGACATCTCCTAATTGACACGTCATCATATTTTACTTTGCCATTTTAAACTTGTAGGGGCTCTCACCTAATAAAATAAAAAGAATGAATGAAAGAATAAATGACAGAGAAAATGAGATGACTGTTTCTCAGTGGCTTTATTTGGCTGGTGTTATTCTAATATCCAGTTAAAGACTATAAATCACAATAACAATTAATCAAAAACAAACTGAATGATTACAATAAATAAAATGGTAAGAAGAATAACAAATGAACACATTCGTTCATTACATGAGTATTAACATCATTAATTATGGTCTACTTACAATGTATTTAATTCTGTACCCTGTTTGGCAACATAGCTATGCCAGTAATCTGGTTAATCTGCTATCAACAACAGCAACAATATAATTATAATTTGACACTACTAAACATAACCAACTACCAGGTGATACACCAACATTGTGTCAACTTCGGTGAAACATCAACTTATAATAGCACTTCGGTGAACAATTTAGGCGAAAGGAGAACACTTACGCAAGGTAACCCATCCTTTAATAATGGCTATTCTTGTTAACCTAAGGAGTGGCCAAGCTAGCATCGTGGCTATTGCTAGCAAAGAGGCACCTAACAAAATTAATGCACTTTCCGATTTCTGTGGAGAAAATTTGAAATGTTGAGTGCAAAGATGGATACTAACATAGCCTCTCTCAGTCAAGAACTACACACTACCGTTAGCTCTCTGCAGTCTGCTAGCTCGCAAAATACCAAGCGTATTGATGACCTAGAGCATTCTGGTGCAGAATGGAGAACGCATGCAGTCAGAGGTGTGTAGTTTGAAGGAAAAAATGCTTGGACTTGGAGGGCCGTAGACATCGCCAGAAAATCTGCCTAAATCGAATTGAGGAAGGCAAGAAGGACGCAACCCGTGGCAGTGCTGCACGACTGTGCTGATGGAGATATTGGACCTCGAGGACACTCCGCGCTTAGACTGCAGACATCACTCACTCGTACCAAAACCCCAAAAAGGACAGAGGCCCAGGCCATTTATAATCCAAGTGCATCATGGAGACATCAAGGATTGCATCCTCAGCCTTTTGAGTCAGAAGAAGTGGCTTTCCTACAAAGGAAAACGTGTGTACATCTTCCCTGATTTCGCACCAGAGGTAGCCAACAAATTAGCTGCCTTTAGAGATGTGAAGCAGCTGCTGAAAGACATCACAGACATCAAATTCGACCTCTGCTTTTCAGCTAAACTCTAGATCATATTTGGAAGTGAGGCAAAATCCTTTAAGGATCCTGAGCTGGCCAAGTTGTATGTACAGGAGAACATTTTGGCACCACTGTGAGCCTAATCAGGTAATGGCTATTCAAGCCAAGGTAATAGCCTAATCTAAACTCTCCAACTATAGCCTAATCTAATAGGCAATAGCCTAATCTAAACTCTCCAACACGTTAGGGCAATGCCCTAGCATGTGTCTCATATCTAATAAACTGTGATGAAGCCAGTTTAATCTTATTGAAAATTCATCTGGATTTGACATCTAAATAGACGAAAAATGACTGCTGCTTGCCTGCCGTTTCACAACTGTTCAGAATTTGGAGACTATTTTCACAAGTGTAGTCTGTGTGTAGCGGTATCCAGCAGGGGGAGCCAAACACTTGTATGTTGCAGGCTACTTTCTAACTATATGTCCTTATGGGCCAAGAGTGGTCCCCCCCCCTTTTTTTCTTTTGCTTGATTATAAGGCTTGCATATAATTCTTAGCACTAGTTTTCTATCTGGCCTACCAATATACAATATGTTGCACAGTCTTATTCAGTATCAAAAAGTTGTTTAAATTTTTTTTTTACCTCTCTCCTTCTCTATTACATTTATCATGATAGTGCCTAATCTTCTTGCACTACCTTGCTATTTACATGCCACAGGGTAAGTTGTACTGCGATGTTTGACAGTCTACTGTGTTATTCACAGAGAGGAGGAAAAGGAGAAAAAAAATCATTACAGTGCCCAAGTTTACCATACTACCATGCTACTTTTATAGCGCATGGTATTTTGCACTCTTATTCATCTTTTTACTATTGTTGCCTGCTGCGCTATGGGATGGTAAAGTTTTAGCTAGAGACCCAAGCTAGTGAAGTTGGGCTTCCTGGGGTTTATGCACTTCATTTGGGGGAGTGCTGCAGGGTGAAGGGTAAGTATCTTTTTCTTGCTGAATGTTGCATTTTCATTTTCTCTGTTTTATTTTTTTTGCTCCATCCACTTGTATTTGCATTTTCTTTTTATGTTGTGATAGCCAGAGTTACAGAGTCCCCTTAATGATGCGCTTGATAGATATAATTTTAAGCCTGCCTAATAAAAAAATTATTTAGACAATTATGGCTGACTCATGGATGCCCTTGAGCGGCAGCATGCTGTCAACTAACTTTACTAATTGGAATGTAAAGGGACTAAATCATCCTATTAAAAAAGACATGCATGTTGGACTAATACGCCTGTCTGTGTCCCTGATCAAGGCAATGGAAACAAGAACTGGAGATCGTCGCCGGGTGCTGCAGCTGCCCACTACTCCTATACATTAGGATGGGTTAAATGCAGAGAACAAAGTCATGTAAAAATACAATTCGTAAAAATACAATGTCGAATAAAGTGGCTTTCATTAAATGGACCAGGTTACTTGCCCACTTTATTATGCATTTGAAAACACATATAGCCTTATATCTTTTTTTTTTATAAATATAAAAGCACCAGCATGTAAACCAAAGACATTCCCAAAATGCTTTCCTAAATGAACCTAGTAAAGAATATTCACATTTATCTATAGGAAGAGGTTTCTTCCTATTTTTTCTCCCTGCTAAAGGTTTTTTTTTTTTTTTTTTAGGGAGTTGCTCCTTATCCGATGAGAGGGTCTAAGGACAGGATGTTGTGTTGCTGTTAAGCCCACTGAGGCAAATTTGTAATTTGTGATATTGGGTTATACAAATAAAACTGATTTGATTTGATTTTGACCTAATCTGTCAGACCAGCCTGATTAAGGTGTGTCGTGGATTCATTGTTATCCCAAAGCAAAACACCAAAATATGAAAGTCATTCTGGATGTTTAGCTGTTTGTACCAAGATTATTCATTTAGGTATGCTGACTATAAAGTTGAAAAAAAAAGCATCTTTGACAGATCGTGTTTACCAAAGATATCTTAATGAGCATTTGCTCTAGTCCTAACATAACTCTAATTTTTGCTTTGGTTGTGCCACAGGGACATTTCTTTGGCTTCCAGGTTTGAGCTGTAGAATGGGTCACTTGCTGACCCCTTCAAGGACTGACGATGTGCCAACGGACTTTAGAATCATTAATGTCACAAATGCTGCAGAGATGATGCTGTGCTTTTAAGTCATTGCTGTTTTAGTTCTTGTTTGTTTTTTTCTTTTCTTTTGCTCTTTTGTACCTTTTAATTTGTATTTACATTCCTTAAAGAAACTCAACAAAAAGTAAAAAATAAAAAAACAGATATAGCCTTCCTTGCTGAGATGCCCAGGTGGACAGGTATTTTATTCATGCTTTCAGAGTAAGGCCAGGGGGGCAGTGATTTTGAGTCACAAGTCAGTACAATTTGCAGCATCGGAAACCATTTCAGATCCTAATGGATGCTTTGTTATTGTTGTTGGAAGGCTCCATAATACACCTGTGATACTTGTCTGTTTGTGCCCCAGACTGGGATGACTTTCAATTCATGAACAAATTTTTGTCATCTCTTCCACACTTAGACACCCACCAGCTGACCTTATCTGGGGATTTTAACTGTGTGATTAACCCTTTATTGGATAAATCTTCTAATAGAACGACTACTAAATCAAACACATCTGAGTGCATACAGTTTTCTAGTCATGTGCAATGTATGACACATGGGGGATTCCTGTACCCGACTAAGAGAGAATATTCATTTTTTTTCACCCGTCCACCATACTTTTTCATGCATAGATTATATTTTTGGACAAAACCTTACTTTCTGTAACACTGGAATTGGTCTTTCCTAACTGTAGGCCCAATAGATAACACTGGAGGCTTAACCCACTCCTCTTGTCTGATGAGTCTTTTGTTATGTTCATTAATACACATATAGAATTATTTTTGGAAACTAACTCAAATAGTGAAACCTCCCCGTCTCTACTCTGGAAGACCCTTAAGGCCTATCTGAGCAGTCAGATTATCTCCTATAATGCCTCTGTCCATAAATCATGGATAGCCAGACAAATAAAACTATCAAAGCTCATCTCCGATGCAGACAGAGTTTATGCTACTACCCTGACCCCAGAGCTGGATAAAGAAAGGATGATGCGTCAGGCAGAGTTCAACATGCTTTCACCTGGGCAAAAAGAATGTGCTCTTAAGGCTAAACACATATCTTATGAACAGTGAGGGAAGCAAAGTAGAGCATTTGCACTTAGTCTGAGACATACATTTGCTACTCATGTCATTATCCAAATTAACTCAGAGACAGGTCTTCTAATGAACCCTTTGGATATTAATAAACAGTTCCATGAATTTTAATCGAATCGATATGCATCTGAACATCCAACTGATCTGGATCTAACGGATACATTTTTTAAAAGTCTAGAAATTTCTACTGTGAATGAAGACCAGAGAATCCCTAGATAACCCTATTACCTTAGATGAAATAACAAAAATGCTATTACATGTATGCAAAGTGGCAAGTGTCCACATCCAGATGGTTTTCCTACAAAATTTCATAAAAAATGTTCCCCAAAATTGAGTCCCTTGCATAAAGCTGATGATAACTTAGACTCATCAAACCTCCCTCCAACCCTCTGTCACGCGTCAATATCCCTACTTTTGAAAAAAGAAAGGAACCTCTCAACTGCTCCTCCTACCGTCTGATAAGTCTCCTTAACGTCGACGTTAAGATACTGGCTAAAGTGCTGGCTCTCCGCCTTGAGTCTATTTTGCCCACTATTATTTCCTCAGACCAAACAGGCTTTATTAAAACTAGAAATAGTTTTTTCTTTTAATGTCAGGTGCGTATTTAACATACTTTACAGTTCACCTTCATCACAGCATCCAGAGGTACTTCTGTCCTTGGATGCTGAGAAGGCCTTTGATCATATAGAATGGGCTACCTTTTTTATGTTCTCCAGCGGTACGGCTTCTGTGGTACTTTTATTTCCTGGGTCAGACGGTTTTATATATATGTGTGTGTGTGTATATATATGTGTGTGTGTATATAAATATATATATCTACTCATATATTTTCGTAATGTGTGTGTGTGTGTGTGTGTGTGTGTGTTAATTAGTTAGTGTAGATAGCGGGACCGAAAACTAAAGCACTTATGATCCTAATTCTTTTTGGAGGTGGTAGGTATTGTCTCAGAGAGTAAGGGAAAAATCCCAGAAAATTAAAATTATGCATAATTATGCAAAATATGCCTTTTTCTAAAAATGGCTAAAAACCACTTTTCTCGGCATTTCAGACGATTCTGAGCATCTTTGATTTTTTTCACCTATATAAAAAAAATTTCTGGGACTTAGAAATGTTTTGGCATTATGCAAAATATATGCATTTTTGCAAAAATGCACTTATGATCCTAATTTTTTTTGGAGGTGGTAGGTATTGTTCCAGAGAGGACCAGAAAAATAGCAGAAAATTAAAATATAATTACAATAACTATGCATAATTATGCAAAATATGCATTTTCTAAAAATGGCTAAAAACCACTTTTCTTGGCATTTCAGATGTTTCTGAGCATTTGGGGGGGAGGGAGTTGGAGTGGGGGGGGTTTAGGGGCAGGGGGAAGGTGGTTAGCTGGCAGGATGAAGAGGAGGGAGATTTAGACGGGTGGATAACCAAACTGCTACACTGTAGCGGGGTTCTTCTAGTATATATATATACATATCAACACGGATACAGGAATTTTTTTTTTTAATACATTTATCCGTGTTGATATTCCACTCCTTATTAGTTGAGCACTCACAACACCATTGACGGTTTCGGGAAAAAAACTATATATATATACATACATATACATACATATACACACACACACACACACACACACACACACACACACACACACACACACACATATATATATATATACACACACATATATATATATATGTGTGTATATGTATATGTGTGTGTGTATGTGTATATATATACATATACACCCCTCACCTTTGGCCTCAGAACAAATGATATACACTCATCAGACTTTCCTCTCCAGTGTTGGATAAAGTAGGGGTGCTCACTATCCCCATTGCTTTTTACGTTAGCTATGGAGCTCCTGGCAATCTCAATTCGGCACTGTAGATATTAAGGGGATTTTTAGGTACAGATATAAAGGGGATTTTTAGAGCAACCCAGGAAAACAAAAGCTCATATGAAGATGATATCCTTCTCTCTGTAGCTAATCCTCTCTCATCCACTCTGCATATCCTCAACAATCTTAACACTAGAACAGCCAAGACGGCTATTATGACCATTTTGGATTTTCAAAGTTTAATAACTTTGTGAAAAAATAGACAGACCTGCCGCTTCATGACTGCTCCTAAAATTGTATAAATTTGCATTAAAATGAGTTTTAGATCAATTGCACAAAAAAAGTTATGATAAGATCTACCTAAAATGACCAAGACCGGTCAAAATGACAGCACGTAAATTGCATGTGATTGTGCGCTTCATGTCACTATTTATGACGTGTGTTGGTCACATCATTTCCTTCGCGAAGTTCATTGCTCCGTCCTAGAAACCCCCCCCCCCCAAAAAACTAGCGTTCTCCATTGCAGAGTAATAGTCTAAACTTGATTTTTGATTATTGCCAACATGCCTGGTTACAGACGGCGTTTCAGACACACCATGACTACCACCGATGCATTGCAGTATTTACAGGCATTGGACAGTGGCCATTTTAAATTGTTTGAAGAATAGTATTAAAGTTGTTAAAATGTTAATTTTGGTGTCAGTCGTTTCTTAAAAGACATACTATCAATTGGGTATTTATCTTGACAGAATATAGAGTTTTAAAACTGTGGCGGTCATTTTGACCCCCACGGTCCTTCTAGTAGTTTTTAAGTTCCGGTCGTTGTTTGGGATTGTTTCAATATTTATTTTCAGTTCTTTTTTTACATTTCACATTTTATAGGCCTTGTTATGTTTGTTTTTTAGCAATATGTGTTTTCCATTTTGTTTTTCAGGTAATACTTTCACTTTTTCAATTTTGCTATTCAAGTTTGACCATATCTCTCTGAAGTTTAAATTGTTTAAAAATAGTATTATAGTTGTTAAAATGTTAATTTGGTGTGAGTCATTTCCTAAAAGAAATATTAAAATATGCAATGCATTGATATCTTAATTGGGTATTTATCTTGACAGAATATAGAGTTTAAAAACTAGCCGTCAATTGATCGCCTATGGGCGTTTTAGGTTGGAGTGAAATCCCGGTCATTCTAGTGTTAAAGAATACAGTAGATCCTCGGGCTATAAACTCAACCTTGATAAAAGTGAGCTCTTACCGATTACCACTGCTGCCATCCAAATTTTTTTTCACGCTCTACCATTTAAAATAACAATTAATTGAGTTATCTTGGTATATCTGTTGCAAAATCTCACCCTCAACTGCTACGTGCCAACCCGGCAGAATCTTATTTGCTGGTCCACTATGCCCTTATCGTTATCTGGGGGAATTAAGACAATTAAAATGAACATTCTTCAAAAGTTCCTACACTTATTTCAGTACACTCCATACTCCCCCTCAGGGGCCTTTTTTAAAAAAATTTTTAAAAAAAAGCTTGACAAGCTTATTTCATTTCATTTTTTTTTTGAATAATAAAACAGCTCAGATCAAGAAATTACTTTTACAAAGGCCAAAGCTGCATGGTGGAATGGCTTTACTGAACTTTCAAATATATCACTGGGCAGCAAATATCAAAAGTTTATTGTATAGGTTGCGCGATACATCCACTTCTGACATTCCTGCTTGGTTACAAATTGGATCTCGTTCTGGCACTCATATTTCACTTTCTGCCCTTTTGTGTTCATCAATTCCTTTGCACACACCCCAGGCTTATCAGAACCCTGTGGTTCTACACTTGGAAAATGTGGTCTCAATTTAGAAAAAACTATGTATTAGTCTCCATGTCTACTTATGCCCCAATTGCAGCTAACCATCTGTTCCCAGCTTCCCTCATGGATAATGCATTTGATCAGTGGTTCAAAAAGGGAGTTTTGAGCATTAGGCTGTTGTATAAAGAAGACATTTTTATGTCATTTGATCAATTTAAACATGAGTTTGCTCTACCAGTACATAATTTCTTCCATTACTTACAAGTTAGACACTTCATACGAAGTCAGTTTACTTCAAGTTCCTTTTTGCCATCAAAAACTTCTCAAATTAATCCTAGAAACCAAACCAGAGGTTATTACACAGCTATATTTGTTATTGAAGACTTGTCACTTGCAGTGATAAAGGAAAACTGGGAAAATTATTTGGAAAATTACAAATTAGATGATCAGTGGTCTAAAATACTTAAAAGTATTCACTCTTCATCTATTTGTGCAAGGTATGGCCTTATTCAATTTAAGATTGTACACTGTCTTCAAGGTCAAGTTTTGAAAAAATGTCCCTGGGGTTGGTTCTACCTGTGACAGATGCCAGCCTTTATCACACATATTGGTCATGTCTCAACCTAACTGCATTCTGGTCCTCTATATTCACAATTTATTCAGAGATCACATGTCAGGCAATTGAACCATGCCCTTCTCTTTGACTTTTCAGTGTACCATCAGAGGCTCTTACCCTGACAGAAACACACTTAAACAGCATGGCCTACTCAGCCTTTTTGGCAAGGTGTCTCATTATTTTGAATTGGAATAGTGACCCCCCCCCCTTCCTTTCGCAGGTGGATTTGTGAGGTCATGCATTTTCTCAGATATACACTGCAGGGATAAGATTTTCATTGGGAGTGACAAAGAAGGACAAGATTAGGAACGATTATATAACAGGGACCGCTCAAGTTGGACAGTTTGGAGACAAAGCAAAAGAGGCAAGATTGAGATGGCTTGGACATGTGTGGAGGAGAGATGCTGGGTATATTGGGAGAAGGACGCTGAATATGGAGCTGCCAGGGATGAGGAAAAGAGGAAGGCCAAAGAGGAGGTTTATGGATGGGGTGACAGAGGACATGCAGGTGGCTAGTGTGACAGAGGAAGACGCAGAAGACAAGAAGAAATGGAAACGGATGATCTGCTGTGGCGACCCCTAACAGGAGCAGCCGAAAGTAGTAGTAATAGTAGTAGTAGTAGTAGTAGACACTGCAGGGATCCACCATGAAATTTGATGTGGTTTGGCAGCCTTTTATTTCTTATGTGGAACGTTTAACTATGCCTCTTATTTCCTGAAAATGGGTATTTCTTTGCACATGCAAATTACTCTGTGAACTGGTGTTTTTTGTTGGTGTTATTTGTTTTCTTGTTTTATTTTGGTTAATTTATCTATTTTGTTATCTATTTCGTATGTCTGTACACTGTGTACGCGTGAAAAACTCAAAATAGATTGATAAAAAAAAAAACGGCCAGCTAAAGAACACAGCACAGAGCCACAGCTTATCATATAGCTAAAAGACTTGGATGAAAGAGGATGATAATAACATGGTGGATGCCAGTCCAGCCATGGCTAGTCTGATCAAGGCCGTTCGACGTATCCATTGGAAAAAGGCACGGACGAGATTAGAAACAGCGACCTCGTGATTCAAAGGCAGCTGACTAATTCACTGAGCTAATGTAAAAGTGTATAAATATTCATTGCAGTGCACTAAATGTAACATACGCTCCACATAAAACACGTACCTATATGCATGGCTAGATTAGGCGTGTTGGCATGTAGGCGTTTGCTGCAGCGTGCCAAATGTAATATGCGCTCCACTTACAACGTGTACCTTTGCACACGTCTAGTTATCTAACAAACTGTTAGGTGTAGTGTGTTGATGTGGCATATGTGTGCATATGAGATTACACGTACAGGCAGGTGTGGCGTATATCAGGTGTAGCATACATTACGAGCACGCGCCTTCTCAATACGCGTGAACGCCACAAATATATGAAACCACCACCACCAGCAAGACACCCATGTTGCATGTGTGTAACACCTGTGTCTCCATTGTGAGTCGATGTAGATTGTTGGTGTGTGTTCAGAGGTTTGGTCAGATCTTAGAAGTGTTAAGCAGATGTTGGTTACGTGTTTGACGTTAGTTCGCAGGCACGTATTACGACACATAGAGTGTGTGAGTGTGTGTGTGTGTGTGTGTGTGGATCTCACCAGTGGGCAGATCAACATGCTGCAGTTCATTCCGCACCAACCCCATGTTGTTTGGAGCAGAGGTGGCAAAAGACAGAAAGCTGGTAAGACTCATCCATTCAATCCCCCTGTGAAACAAACACACGTTACTGAATTCAAAACAGAAAGACAAAAAGTAGGCTTGGAATTTGAAAAAGCCTGAAACACTGAAAAAGCGCATAAAGAAAAAAAAGACAGATAGATAGATAAATAGATAGCCAGATAGCTAGATAGCAGGTAGATTTCTCTGTTCTTGGCTGAGATGGATGGCATAGCGCTGCAACACGTGTCTCGGTTTAATTAAAGACATCAATCATTAAGGACTCTGTTATTCAACAGTATTGTTGTTTGTATTGTTATCTGTTAATGAAAAACATTTTCCCACAGGTTTGGTGTGTTACATGCATGTTTATAATCCTGAGGGATTTGGTTGAACGAGGTCCTTTCTATCTGTGTGTCTGACATTCTTGTGTAAGAAGTGGGGCTGTTGTGAAGCGTCTAGTGTGTTGGTGTAGTGTTCTGTGTCTGTCAAGTCTCACTCTCAACCTTCACCGCTGGCTAGCAGAAATGCGAACAGGAGAGCCGAGCACGTAAGTCTCTCCCTGCCAGTACATAGCCTCTCCAACAGCAAGCCCTATGTAGCGCCTCCTCGTGGCGACACATGGTAACTGGGTACACCTTGGACCCTGGCTGAACTACAAGGGACTCGGAGGAGGTCTGGCCCCTAGACGTGCGGTACGCAGGCCCACCGGTGTGTGGATATTCCTTGATGCCCATGAACCAGCCCCCAGCTATGGGTTAAATAGTGCCACTGCCTAGTGGATACCTCAGGAGAGGAATAGGCTACGGGCATAAACCCCTACACAAAATCAACATCCACAGTGCTGTTGTTTTTGTTTTTCTAGCCCTTTTGTATCTGTTTAAGTGGGAGAGTACTGCTGTTGTGTGTGGCTGCCGCTTCTCCATCGCATAGCCCCCCTTTCCCATCCACCCCTGTGTGTCTGTGTTACATTTACTTGTTGTCTTGTTTCACCGCCGTTTATTGTAAAGTGACTTTGAGTGTTAGAAAAGCGCTATATAAGATTGATATATTATTATTATTATCTATGCACTTTTTGTGACATAACAGCTTGTGACAATTTTTCTCATCATGGATAAATTATAGACATACATAAATGCTCATAATAGGCTCAGAAGCCGAGACAACGCCCAACAAAGCGCTGCGAAACAGAAGCGCAGAAACCACATACTAGCTACGACAAATTTGATATTTATATATTTATTTATAATTTCTTTATTGTAATTTCTCAGTACTAGCATACATAGAGACAACATTTCTCCTCTGCATTGAACTCTTCCTATACACTAGGAGCAGTGGGCAGACCAACTCATTCCAAATTCTGTCAGCTGTTAGCCTAAGTCTATAATGTTTTACAACCTGAACCCAACAAGAGTCAAACAAAGATATAAAACAAGCATATTTCTGTTATAACAACACTTTTAATGAGATCGTTTCAACAGTATAGGCTTAACAGTGTAATACTCTGAAATGTTTCTGACAAAGAAATCACAAATCACTTCTTCTTTTGGCTCTCAGGAGTCACCACAGCAGATTTTACAGTATCCATTGGTACCCTGTGGGGGCACAGCACCAATGGCGGCCGTTGTAACCCAGGTCTCGACCGTTCCCATATGGAGCCTCGACCGATCCAGTATGGCCATGTCAATCCACATAATGATGTGGAAAAATTTTACATTGGATGCCCTTCCTGACACAACCACTAACCCTATGGACGGGGGCACAGGTAAAGCGCTGGATGCTATCCCTGTATTCATGGACTTGCACCCATGCCTTTCGCCTGCAAAACCACAAATCACTCAGAAATACAATTATTATTATTTTTACCAATTACCGACACAGTATCCATCCATCCATCCATCCATCCATCCATCCATCCATCCATCCATTATCCAAACCGCTTATCCTGCTCTCAGGGTCACGGGGATGCTGGAGCCTGTCCTAGCAGTCATTGGGCGGCAGGCAGGGAGACACCCTGGACAGGCCACCAGACCATCACAGGGCCTACAGATTAGGGACTTTTTATTCCAATTCCACATGATAACTATGTTTCTGAAGACGTAAATATGTAGTTACAACCAGGTAAAAAGTATTACGTTCAATGAAAGGGAAAACCTTCAATAAAGTCCATGAAAGGACTCCAGGTCAAAGGAAAGTTTTCGTGGGTTTTACATATATTTAATATTGGCGCTTTTCTAAAGGTAGAAAGGACAGCACCTTCCTTAACCACTGCAAAAATGATGGAGTGTTATTAGGGTTAAGAATAAATCTGCGAGCTAGCAATGAAGCAGCATTTGGGGGTGGTACACCAAAGATGGCTGTGTGAAAACCAGGGGTTATGGTCTGTTTACAGTCAAGTTTATTTGTATAGCCCAATATTCCAAATTCCAAATTTGCCTCAAGGGGCTTCACAGCAACACAATGTCCTGTCCTTAGACCCTCGCATCGGATAAGGAACAACTCCCTAAAAAAACCTTTAACAGGGAGAAAAAATAGGAATAAATCTCAGGGAGCACAACAGAGGAGGGATCTCTCTCCCAAGATGGACAACGTGCAATGGATGTTGTGTTTACACAATTTACACAATACACGATTGAAAGAGTATAACAGAATTATAATGGAATTATAAAATTTATGAAGAATATGATGAGGATGCCAAGCAGTGTCCAGACGCCCCCGGAACAGCCCAGGACCCAAGCCATGCGACCAGCATCACCGTGTAAAAAAAAAAAACAAAAACAGATATGTGAGAATACATTAAATAATGTCCCTAGTAACTGTTGAGAGAGGGGCATGCCCAGAACATGTGCCCTACTGAGGCTGGACTATGGCTGCACCTCAGACAGCCAGGGTCTGTAGTGGAAAAGATTCTGGATATCTTGTCCACCGAGTAGTGAAGACCGACACAGTAAAGAACGAAAAATAAATGAACGAACTGTAATAAATACACCATGGTAGGGCAATTATAGCAACAGCAGCATAGCTGAGGTCTTCAGCATTTTGTCTTCCCTTTAACAGCCAAGGTGAACTGAAGTGTGATGTCACTGCTGTGGCGCCCAAGCTGAGATGGTATAGTATATTTACATATTTTAACAGCGCAGTTAGGGCATCCAGGTAGCGTAGGGGACTATTCTGTTGCCTACCAACACAGGGATCACCAGTTCAAATCCCCGTTTTACCTCCGGCTTGGTCGGGCGTCCCTACAGACACAATTGGCCGCGTCTATGGGTGGGAAGCCGAATGTGGGTATGTGTCCTAGTCGCTGCACTAGCGCCTCCTCTGGTCAGTCGGGGCGCCTGTTCGGGGGGGGGGGGATAACGTGATCCTCCCACACGCTACATCCCCCTGGCGAAACTCCTGTCAGGTGAAAAGTAGCGGCTGGCGACTCCACATGTATCGGAGGCGGCATGTGGTAGTCTACAGCCCTCCAAAAAACCACCAAAAAAAAAAAAACTGCAATTAAAAAGTATAATTAAACTACAAGAATGTGCCAACAAAATTTATTTTTGCAGTTCACCTTTATCGATAGCCTACATTTAGCGTAAAAAAACAAAAACAAATAAAAGCAACAAAAAACCCCACCAAAATTGAAAACTAAATACCTACCCAACAAATGAATATACGGATAGCGGAATATTCAGGTCCAGCCCTGATTTTATATATATACACTACCGTTCAAAAGTTTGGGATCACCCAAACAATTTTTTGTTTTCCATGAAAAGTCACACTTATTCACCACCATATGTTGTGAAATGAATAGAAAATAGAGTCAAGACATTGACAAGGTTAGAAATAATGATTTGTATTTGAAATAAGATTTTTTTTACATCAAACTTTGCTTTCGTCAAAGAATCCTCCATTTGCAGCAATTACAGCATTGCAGACCTTTGGCATTCTAGCTGTTAATTTGTTGAGGTAATCTGGAGAAATTGCACCCCACGCTTCCAGAAGCAGCTCCCACAAGTTGGATTGGTTGGATGGGCACTTCTTGCGTACCATACGGTCAAGCTGCTCCCACAACAGCTCAATGGGGTTCAGATCTGGTGACTGCGCTGGCCACTCCATTACCGATAGAATACCAGCTGCCTGCTTCTGCTCTAAATAGTTCTTGCACAATTTGGAGGTGTGTTTAGGGTCATTGTCCTGTTGTAGGATGAAATTGGCTCCAATCAAGCGCTGTCCACTGGGTATGGCATGGCGTTGCAAAATGGAGTGATAGCCTTCCTTATTCAGAATCCCTTTTACCCTGTACAAATCTCCCACCTTACCAGCACCAAAGCAACCCCAGACCATCAAATTACCTCCACCATGCTTAACAGATGGCGTCAGGCATTCTTCCAGCATCTTTTCATTTGTTCTGCGTCTCACAAACGTTCTTCTTTGTGATCCAAACACCTCAAACTTGGATTCATCCGTCCACAACACTTTTTTCCAGTCTTCCTCTGTCCAATGTCTGTGTTCTTTTGCCCATCTTAATCTTTTTCTTTTATTGGTCAGTCTCAGATATGGCTTTTTCTTTGCCACTCTGCCCTGAAGCCCAGAATCCCGCAGCCGCCTCTTCACTGTAGATGTTGACACTGGTGTTTTGCGGGTACTATTTAATGAAGATGCCAGTTGGGGACCTGTGAGGCGTCTGTTTTTCAAACTAGAGACTCTAATGTACTTATCTTCTTGCTCAGTTGTGCAACGCGGCCTCCCACTTCTTTTTCTACTCTGGTTAGAGCCTGTTTGTGCTGTCCTCTGAAGGGAGTAGTACACACCGGTGTAGGAAATCTTCCATTTCTTAGCAATTTCTCGCATGGAATAGCCTTCATTTCTAAGAACAAGAATAGACTGTCGAGTTTCAGATGAAAGTTCTCTTTTTCTGGCCATTTTGAGCGTTTAATTGACCCCACAAATGTGATGCTCCAGAAACTCAATCTGCTCAAAGGAAGGTCAGTTTTGTAGCTTCTGTAACGAGCTAAACTGTTTTCAGATGTGTGAACATGATTGCACAAGGGTTTTCTAATCATCAATTAGTCTTCTGAGCCAATGAGCAAACACATTGTACCATTAGAACACTGGAGTGATAGTTGCTTGAAATGGGCCTCTATACACCTATGTAGATATTGCACCAAAAACCAGACATTTGCAGCTAGAATAGTCATTTACCACATTAGCAATGTATAGAGTGTATTTCTTTAAAGTTAAGACTAGTTTAAAGTTATCTTCATTGAAAAGTACAGTGCTTTTCCTTCAAAAATATGGACATTTCAATGTGATCCCAAACTTTTGAACGGTAGTGTATATATATATATATATGTGTGTGTGTATATATATATATATATATATATATATATATATATATATATATATATATATATATATATATATATATATATACACACACACACACACATATAGACATTCATAGTGTGCCATACAGCAATCATCAGACAGACAGTTACAATACCAACAACAGCACTAACAACAAACAACATGATCACAGACTTATACACAATATATCACCAAAGGGCTCTCCATATAAGGTGCAGCATCCTCACTAAATGTGTGATGTGAACATTTTGGGAAATGGGCCCAGAGCAGGGAGCATGAACCCTACCACAATGAGATGCTAAATAGCCACATGATTAATTAATCAATTTCCTTACTAAATGTAAATGAGATGCTAAATAACCAGGCCTCCCTTGGCTGGGCAGTGCGGGGACTCATTTCCATGATGCAACTCTATGACCCACTGCAGAATAGCACACTGCTACTGAAATTAGTTCAGTATACTATGCTGTTTCAAATACAGCAACACCCTTATATTAACCGGAAGGTTACAGGCTACAGAAACCCAGGAAATGGAGTTTATTTGGCAATGAGCTGATTTGCCAGTTGCATTCATGTGGGCGTGTGTCTGCGTACATATATATGTATGTCTTTATGCACATTTGTGCAAATGTATCGTTGATTCTTTTAAGATGTTTGGTTAATACTTAATTGTGCGGACATTAACAAATCACTTTAATGGGCAGCTGATGACAAGACATCTGAAAGTATACACGTGTACATGGGCAGAGGATCAGAGAGATTTAAATAAGAAGGCTACAGTTAAAGAGTGCGTGTGCCAGCATGCATGTATTCAGTATTATGTGCAGCATGAACTGGAGCAGTGACAAGTGAATGAGAGCTGACAGGCAGATGAAGAGGAGGCTGTGAAGTGTCATGACTGGAGAGAAAATTCACAGTGACAAGATGATACCAGTATCCCACCAGAGGCAATCAACTCTCACTCTGTCACTCACTCGCTCGCTCGCTCACTCACTCTCACTCACTCACTCACTCACACAAATGCTTACAACAGGAAACATGATCTCCCAAGTGCAGAATTCAGGGAACTTATTTGTGCGATGTGTATCTCATTACAGTTTGCTGAGAGTTTTATGTTTGTGGAGAGCAACTTCTCTCATTAAGGAACATCTGGCTCTGCGAGGACAGATCAGTGTTTGCTCCCAATCAATTTCGTGACAGGGTAATTGATTCAGTCTCGTGCTTAATTAATCCCGGTGCAGTAGTTTCACTGCCCGTTAGAGAATAGTAATTAATGTAGCATGGGCCAGCCTTTGTGGATGTTCGGCCATCTCATTGTAAGGTGCTGAGAAGGTTTCACCGCAGTGAGACTTTAACCATCCTTGGGGTAGCCTACCTCCCAGAACACAATCAGCTGACACAATGAACACAAAAACAGCAGGGCAATGAGATTGGTTCAGTGCACAACAGTACTGCATGGGAACAAGTTTATTTGTAGTGGTTATTCTATCCATTATGGCCTCCGAAGAATACACACTCGTGTTTTTGTCAAAACAAATCTGCTGGATGAAACTCCAAGACAGTCGATAAAAGACTGTGGAAAGGCAAAGTTTTACTTATTTTTTAGGAATGTAAAGAAGCCAATTATAATTAAATAGCCTCTTTTTCTCCCCCCTTTTTCACAATCAAATGGTATTTTGGATGACATGAAAAATGAATGACATGAAAACAATGAGATTTAGTTGCCAACCATCACAAGTCTAGAGTCCTTTTGTCTATTTTATTAATCATTTCCAATTTCTGAAAATAAATGAATAAATCAACTGAAATATAACATATACATTTAAAGCTGCATTAGGGAATTTCCCCCCGATGGAAGCAGACGAAATGGCACACTGTTTTAGTTGATTGCGATTCCAAAAATTCTGTTTCATGTTGCTTGAGTGAAGGGAGAAAACAATTGTGGATCATGGCTTCTAACCCTGTGATAATTATATATTTTAATTTGTGTATAACAAAACAAGAAAAATTCAAAGTAATCGACTTCAATTTAAATAGCATAAATATAAAATACCCATTACATAGATGCTAGTCTATAAATAAGCAAAATCAGAATCAGAGTTATTGCCAAGTACAAGAATATACAAGGAATTTGTCTTGGCATGTTGGTGCAAGAAGGAAAACTTAACAGTAAATAGTAAAGATAAAAGTTAAAAAGAATAATACAATATATATGTAAGGTAAAATAAAATAAAAATGAAAGAAAAGTAAGGCTGGTTCAGAGTTGAACATGAGACCACATGGCAGCCCCTGATGCCTGGCACTTGGTGGCAGGAGCTGTATTCGAAAAAAGTTAAATCAGAACTTTTAGACGTTATTTACAGAGTAAGAGTTATTTACAGGGTAGTACAGGTTTTATGCAGGGTATGTACATACAGAGCACAGTAGGGAAGATAACAGGGGGTTGGGGGACGGCAATGTCAGGATATGTGATGTCTGTGGGCTTGTTAGAAAGGCCTACTGGGGAGCTACACAGGGTGATGGGGGCAGGTGGGGCTGGGTACTTTCTGAAGTCCACAACCATCTCAACTGTCTAGAGCATTGAGCTCCAAGTTGTTTTGGCTGGATCAGGGCACCAGATGATCAGTCTCCCACCTGAAGGCAAACTCATCCCCACCAGAGATGAGCCCAATAAGGGTGGTGTCATCAGCAAACTTCAGGAGCTTGACTGGTGACTGGAGGTGCAACTGTTTGTATACAGAGAGAAGAGTAGAGGGGAAAGGACACAGCTTTGAGGAGAACTGGTCCCGATGGTGTGGCAGTCAGAGATGTGTTTCCCCAGTTTCACGTGCTGCTTCCTGTCAGATAGCAAGTCGGTGATCCATCTGCAGGTGGAGACAGGCACGTGAAGCTGGGAGAGCTTGTTCTGCAGCAGATCCAGGATGATGGTGTTGAAGGCAGGGCTGAAATCCACAAACAGGATCCTGGCATAGGTTCCTGCAGAGTTCAGGTGCTGGAGGATGAAGTGGAGCGCCATTTTTACTGCATCATCCACAAACCTGTTGGCTCTGTAGGCAAACTGCAGGGAGTCCGGGTGTGGGTCAGTGATAGTTTTAACAGAACAAGGCACTCAAAAGACTTTATTATCACAGAGGTCAGGGTGACAGGTCTGTAGTCATTGCGTCTTGTGGTCCTTGTTTTTTTGGGGACGGGGTTGATGGTAGAGGTCTTGAAGCAGTTTTGTACATGGTATGTCTCTAGTGAGGTGTTAAAAATGTCTGTGAACACCAGAGACAGCTAATCAGCACAGTGCTTCAGGGTGGAGGGAGAGACAGAGTCTGGGCCAGCAACTTTGCGGTGGTTCTGTCTCCTGAACAGCCTGTTAATGTCCATCTCCAGGATGGAGAGAGTCGTCTTTGTGGTAAAGGAGGAGGGGGCCTCTAAGGTTGGGAGTTGTGGAGAGGCTCAAGCCCCTGCCGAGATGTGGAAGGAGGATCTGGTGGTCAGGAGCTAGTGGATGGAGTCATGGGGGATGGAGACAGGATTGGTCCATTGTCTCTCAAATCGGCAATAGAGCTCATTCAGATCATTGGCCAAATGCAAATCATTTGTGGTGTCGGGGGCTTTTGGGTTGTTGTTGGTGATCTGTCTGAGGCCCTTTCAGACAGAGGCTGAGTTGTTTACTGAGAACTGCTGCTGAAGTCTCTGAGCACAGTCATTTAGCATCTGTTACCACCTTGCTAAATATGTATTTAGACTCTTTAAAGCGGACCTTGTCCCCACTCCTAAATGCTTCCTCTTTCCAACCTAAGCTGTCTGAGTTTAGCTGTAAACCAAGGTTTGTCGTTGCTGTAACTAACCCTGGTGCATGATGGTACACAGCTGTCCTCACAGAAGCTGAGATAAGACATCACAGCTTCAATGTACTCATCCAGACTGTTGGTGGCAGACCTGAAAACATCCCAGTCAGTACAGTCCAAGCACATGCGAAAATCCTCCATAGAGTCACTGGCCGACTTCTTCGATGTCCTCACAACAGGTTTAGAGTTTTAATTTCTGCCTGTATACAGGAATCACGTGAACCATGATATGGTCAGATTGTCCAAGTGCGGCACGGGAGACTGCATGATAGGCACTGTTGATTGTAGTGTAACAGTGATCTAACATGTTCTCCTCCATGGTGGGGCAAAGCTGATGGTATTGAAATAGTTCATGGCTGAGATTCTCTTTGTTAAAGTTGCTAAGTATAATAACAAAGGAGTTTGGGTTTGTCCACTCCACACAGTATCTGGTCAGCAAGCATACATTGTGCCCCATGCACATTGGACTGTGGTCGAATGTAAACACTGGCCAGAATGAATGAAGTGAACTCGGGGGGGGGGGGGTAGAAGGGTTTACAGTTGATGAAAAAAGTTTCCAGAACAGGAGAATAGTGCTGCAGAATCACTGTCACATCTTTACACCAGCCACTGTTAATATAAAAAATACCTCCACCTTTCATTTTGCCATCTGTGGTCTGTGTTGCGATCCGTTCTGAACAGCTGGCAGCTGGAAGCCTGCCAGCTGCAGTGCAGAGTCCAGTATTGATCCACACAGCCAAGTTTCCGTGAAGCACAAAACGCAAGATGAAAAAAGTCTCTATTCTTCCCCACCAGTAGATGAAGTTCATCTAGCTTGTTGCACAGCAGTCACACATTAGAGAGAAATATTCCTGGCAAGCTCGTTTCGCTCTCCTTCAGTGTTTCTCTGCATGAACAAAGGTGAGCACGCCTTTGACTGAAATGTCCAGTAATTCCATAGATGGGATGAGAAAGCTGGGAAATAAATTCACAGAATTTGTTTCCCTGATGTTCATAAGCTCTTCTCTGGTGAAAGAGCTCCGTGCATTGTAGCAAAATAATGAGTTTATGAAAAAAAAACAACAACAAAACATTGTGCACCAACACACTGAGGTTGCTATCTGTGGCACCATCTTGATGGACAATACATCACTTCATGTATGCCAGTGAAGATGTAATGGAACAGCATGGGATGTGCTTAGCAATTGATAAATAGGCAACTCCATGTAAAAAGTTTTTTTTTTAAATTTTCATTGGGGCTTGAGTGGATATTCTCAATGCTAACAGCAATTAAAAGGTACTATTAATCAAAAAAAATTCCATCATGCAGCTTTAACAGCCTCACCATTTTTATAATCATGATAAGGAAATTAGATAAACTTGGTGGACAGAGAGCTCATTTTAAAGAGGCAAACTGTTAATGTTTTGTCTTTATTTTTTCCACAAGTATTTACCAGGCCTCTCCATATAACAGATAAGCCCTTCCATTTCCATCCTTAGCAACAAATAATCTAATAGTGTCCTTGAAGCAACACTGGCTATCTTGACAGTAAACAAGGGCCTGATAAACTCAATGACAAGAGAAACATGCTCTAAAAACCAAAAGATCATATCAAGTTGAAGCTTTTCCACAAAATGTTCTTGTTCTTTTTTTCAACATTCTTTCTTTCTGATCTTGTGGTCACTGTCACTCTACCCTTGGCTCTTCTGAGCTTTTCCCCTTCCATATTTCAACAGCAGTCCTATTGTGTTAAATCAGTTCAATCTGAGGAACAAATCTGAGAGGGTGGGAGAGTGTTCTGTCAGCCTTTCATTCTTTACAGGGCACCAACTAAATATAATTAAGTTGCATAATACAAATAATTATAAAATAAAAGTGTTTTTTTCAGTCTGTGAGCGCCTGTCAGCAGCCATTAAATATTGGTTCCCAATGGTATTTGGTTGACTTCAGTCTGAATACATATACTTCCTGGGTGAGAGACGCCGGCCAAATGATACCTTATGTAAGCCCTCAAACTTCTGGCGAGCAGGTGACCTGAGGCTGCTGTCTAATTGGTTTCTTCAGATTTTCCATGGGGCACAGTTCTGTGTGCCCCAGACACATCCACTTTTATTGGCAGCAAATTGGAATTGTTTTAATGTTTTTTGATCTAATGTGATTGGACAATTCTCATGGCTGTCAATCATGTTCACACCCACCATGACAACTCGTCTTGACTGTCAATCATCCACCATCTACGAACCCTGATAAAATCTATAGGCTACATTGTCCTTCTTAAAAACTCTGTGACTGTGTGGACATTAAAGCAGCTGTCAGGTGTGCTGCGCCAAGGTAAATTGCGCCCCCCCCCAACATTTTTTAGCACCAGCCGCCACTGGAGGGGAGCAGGGCAACTACCACAATTAGAGGACAATTCGATTAAATTGCTTGTTTTTAGCCAGACATCTAACCTTAAGCAGTGCATCCGCCCTGTATTGTTACTCCCAATCGTATTGTTTTTTTCTCTGGATTAAGTGTACGCCATATATCAACAAGATCAAGTGAATTGGAAATATCAGATATCAGAGGGTTAAAGGAATGGTTTTGAACTGGATGGGAACTCTGTCTTGCCATTCATCTAGGACTACATTAAAGTCCCCTGCAACAATAGTTTTGTCTGTTGAGTACAAATTTTGCCAATTATTAATCATGGAACCTAAAATGGAAAATAATCTCTTATTTTTGGCCTGATAATTAAAACCATATAAATTCACCGGAATGTAGTTACAATCATTAAATTCAATGATCACCATTACCCAGTGGCCCTCGGTATCACACTTATGATCAATAACCTTGCCATCCAGACGTTAATTAAAATTGCCACACCCGCAGAATGAGAAGTCCCGTGGGATAGAAATATGATGCCACTGCCCTATTGGGATTTCCAAAAACTGACATCCTTATTAATAGGCTGTGTCTCTTGTAGGAAGCAACAATTAACTCTTGGCTGCTCTTTGCAAAAAGAAAATGTGCCTTGCGCTTTGTGCGATTCCTTAAACCTCTAACATTTAACGATAACAAGGAAAATGACACAGCATGTAACTTGAATGCGTTCACCAACTCAATGCAGGATTAGTGTAAACAGTAACCTTCCAGAAACAAGTTAATATCAACCAACAGTCAGATATTAATAAGACCCAACATTGTCAGAGAGGAACAAAGCTTATAACCAGCAAACAACTGTGAATAGAAAAAGTCATGTGGCCTACTGTGTGCTAGACAGACAACGTCATACCTTTCAGTCCCTTTTGACGTGTTGGTTTGGCTACAAAAAACTAAAAGATAACAATCACAGAGATTACCTCCTTCTGTTGGTGGCAAGAAAAGGAAACAATGTGCTTTTATTAACCAGCCATGCGGCAGCCGTCTATGACAGCATAACCATCTCGCAGATAGGCTTTGAGTTCCCTGTTCGCCTGTTCCCTTTTGTGTAATGTGAAGTGGTTTGAGGACAAAGTTGTACGGAAAGAAGTGTTTCATATTTGCCAGGTGCTGCTGCCGTTGGATGCGGAATGACTCCCGGATGTTATAAATACTGTGCACCGCTTCGGGGTGAGAAAACCGAATAGCACCAGAGGTGTCATCCTGCAGTTTTCCTCCTGCGTACACAGAGCAGCTGTGTGGGCTGCAGCAAAGAATTCCTCCTACCTTTGAGACGGTCATCTGCATTTCGCGGAAGATCTCTGCAAGGCCGACAGAGAGATCAGGATGAAATTATGGCCGCTTGTGGACAAAGCGGGAAAACTGGGAAACAAAGCTGGGAAAACTGCCTACTTTGTAGGTGGCCGTGCCTTCATTGAAAAAAAAAATAGATTCCTCTTCCTGTCTGAGTTAAGGAGCATGGTAACCATAACTTAACACACTTGCGCCTTGTGTTACCTTTGACATTTGTTCTGTTCATTGCAAGTTTGATGACTACACCTTAGCTGTTTTTGCATTTTTTTGTGCTTTAAGAATTCTCTTATCTGTTCTCTTATCATTCCACCATATAGTTTTCAGAGTATAAGTTGTGTGGTGGACGTTTTCAAGTTTATCTTTTTTGACACAAGTTTGTCATTATCTCTAGTTTCTCTCAACGCCAGGGGTTTAAGGCACAATTTGAAGTGAAAAGCTTTATTTTTATTTGCTAAACAATGCAAAACCGACTTTCGCTTTTTTCAGGAGATGCATGCTGTCAGTGATGATGTGCATCTTTGGAAGTCTCAATGGGGAATGAGGCTTTTTTTCTCACATGCTTCGCAATGTTCTGCTGGGGTTTGCATTCTTAAAAATAATTTTACAGAGGATGTATTGCAAACAGACTGCGATAAGAATGGTCATTATATCCGTCAGGTTTTTGACATTCACAACAGCAACTTGATTATAATCAACATTTATGGATACAACACAATGTCAAATAACAATATTTTACTTAGTAGTGTGGAAAAAACAATTGTCTATTGGCTGGCCAGATTTCCTAATGCCTATCTACTTAAAGGTGGTGATTTTAACATAACATTGGACAACACAATCGATAGGTGGCCACCAGGAACCCAAACTAGTGTCAATGTAAATTTAAAAATGCTAATGCAAAGATTTGATTTAATAGATGCCTGGAGAAATAAATATCCTTATAACATAACTTTTACTTGGTGCAATAAATCAAGGTCTAGACAATCTAGAATAGATTTTTGGTTAATTTCGAACAATTTTAAAGATTGTGCAAATGTTAACATTCCTTCCACCCCATTAACTGATCACAAGGCTATCCAAATTCAAATTTCTCTACTTCACGCTACTTCTAATTTTCTAAGGAATTCATACTGGAAACTTAATAGTTCTGTTTTGTGTCATGAAGCAGTTAAACTCAGGGTTAAAAATTAATTCAAATCTTGTGGAATGAGGCCTATGCTGAAAGAGTATATGCCAGTAAATGGAAACTTCTAAAATGTGAAGTTGGCAACATGTTTAGGAAATACTGACGTAATTTTGCTAAGGATAAATGATGTGAGGAAGAAAAGGTGATTGCCATGATAACTGCCTTGTCCTCTACATGTCCTGAAAAGTTGTACTCCAAAGAAAAAGAAACACTGTATGAATATCAAAACAAACTAGATAAGCTCTATCAATCTAAAGCTGAAGGGGCTTTTGTAAGGTCCAGGAGGCGATGGCTGGAAGAAGGTGAACAGAACAGCATATTTCTTTTAGGTTAGAAGAGTCCCAGTCCAAAAATAATACCATTCAACAACTTAGAATAAAGAACATAGTATGTGATGATGCGAACCAGACTGCAAACTTCGGTTACACTTTATTTTAGGGGATGAGAAATTACCTTGTAATTTCCTAGTGAAGGTGGTAATTATCACGTAATTTCTTAGAAAAAGATTGAAATTACCTTGTATTTTCCTAGTAATAAGGTGGTAGTTTTTACAGGCAATTTTAAAGCTAACCCTAACCCTAACCCAAATTACAAGGTAGTTTCAACCTTATTTCTAAGAAATTAGGTGATAATTACCTTATTACTAGGAAATTACTAGGTAATTTCCGAACCCCCTAAAATAAAGTGCAACCCAAACTTCTGCTTCAACTTTTATAAAATCTATATAGCTTCCAATATTGCAATTATAGTACTGTTTCATTTTTGGATGGTACTAACCCAATCAACACTGCTGACCAAGAATTCTGTGATTGTCCAATATCTCTTAAGGAAAGAATAGACTAAATACATAGTTTAAAGAACAATAAATCTCCTGGAGTGGATGGACTTATTCAGAGTTCTATAAGTCCTTCTCAGAAGAACTGGCTCCCTTTTTATTCGAAGTACTATTTTGTGAAAGTATTGCCAAAGGTATTCTCCCTCCCAATTTAACTTGGCCTAATAACCCTTATTCCCAAACCTAAGAAAGATTTGTTACTTATTGACAATTGGCACCTGATTAGCCTACTAAATAATGATAACAAAATTTTAGCCATTATATTTGCTAAGCGCATAAAAATGTATTGGATGCTACCATAGATGAAACAGTCTGGATTTATGAGGAATAGGCAAATTTCCAACAATATTTGGCTTGTACTTGATATATTAATTACCCAGAGTTAGTTAATAATGAAAGTTTCATCCTTTTCCTGGACTTTTACAAAGCCTTTGATTAGACTGAACATTAATTTATCTTTAAAACACTTAACAAATTTGATTTTGGCAACTTTTTTGCAGAACCATTAAAATATTATACAGTAACTGAAATAATTCAATTAAATAAAAGTGGCACATTGCCCAGATTTTGAGTTACAACGTGGTATTCGTCAGGGCTGCCCTCTCAGTTCTTATTCATTTTTACTATCAGCCCAATAATTAGCTAATCATATCAAAGCTAGTAGCTTGAAAGGTATGTCAAACATAAATAGGGAAGTCGTGATCCGCCATCTGGCTGATGACCCTACCCTTTTCTTAAAGGACTCCTTTCAAATTTCTCTCGCTCTTGACATAATCCAGGTGTTTTCTAATACTTCAGGTCTTCATTTAAATGTGAATAAATGTGAATTAATGGCAGTCAAGAACTGTGAGTTGCCCTCCATCTGTAATATTCCAATTAAGGAGAGAGTCACCTACCTGGGAATAGTCATAACAAAAAACCAGAAAGACAGATGTGACTTGAACTTTATCCCGATTTTAGAGAGAACCAGGAAAAAAAAATAATCAATGGCTTTAAATCGACCTATCCTTAAAGGGTAGAACATTACACTCTAAAGCAGAAGGTATACCCAGGCTTACCTATGCTGCTATTTCTTTAGATGTTTACGAAAAAAAGAACTGTAAAGCGGTTGACCAGTTGCTTTATAACTTTATTTGGAAGTACAAAACTCATTATTTTAAAAAGTCTGTCTTAATGAATAACTATAATAACATTGGCCTCAATTTTCTTGATTTTAGTACACTAAACAACACATTGAAGGTTAATTGGATTAGACAACATTTAAAAGACCCTACCTCTTTTTGGAATTTTATTTCTCATCATCTGGTCTCTAATTTGGGTGGTCTGCGTTTGTTTTAATTTGTAATTATAATATTGATCGGATTCCTGTCTCTCTCTCAAATTTTCATAAGCAAACACTTTTGACCTGGTCTCTTATTTATAATCACACTTTTTCTCCGAATAGATATTTTATACGGAACAACAGGGATGTGTGTTACAAAAAGGAATCTTCATTTTTTGACAATTGGTTCAGGAATGATATTGTACAGGTCAGTCAACTTCTCAATAAGGAGGCAAAACTTTTTGGTTACCAATAATTTCTCTGTCATTTCAAGGTTAGGTAATTAAGTTAGAATTGTTTAGGTAAGCCCTAAACAATTCTCTATTGTTTTTGATGCCATTCCATCTGGTGTCGTCATGCTTTATAAGGGAGCATGACAACACCAGATGTTGTCATGCTCCCTTTTCATCTTCTGCTGTGACACCTTCGCTCGATTCGGTTGATACACATAGAAAAATCATGTTTTCTACCAGCTTCCTGTAAAAATAACAAAACAAAATCTGCAACTTATTCCAAACTGATTGTGTCTCTGTCCCATACGTAACTGCAACCTGGAATAAGCTAATTCAGGACTTGTGTTGGGAAAAAATATGGTCTTTTCCTAATAGATACTTACTGGTTAACAGAGTTAAAGACATTTCTTTTAAGACAATTCATCACTGTTATCCTGTCAAATCATTTTCAGTAAGATTGAAGAAGAATATTGACGTAAATTGCACTTTTTGTAACATGCACCCAGAGACTGTTTTCCATTTGTTTTGGACTTGTGAACACACTCGGAGTCTGTGGCAAGGCATCTGTCATTTTATATTGGACTATATCTATGATGGGTTGCTGAAGCGTCATGTGATGTAGGCTGAAAGGTACAGGCTATCGATTCCTGCATGCATGACAAACCCCGGATAGGCCCCTCCTCGCGGTATTGACCGGACTTCACTTGTGGAGTTGGCGTAACCTGGGCAGCACTCAGCTGGCTAAAGCCTAACGGGACCGCGGATTGGCGGTTATAAAAAATCCCACACATCTCTGGCTTGTAAGTGCCTAACAAGTGGGCAGTCCGGACTCCCAATCCGACCATCACTTGGGTGCAACCTGTGGCGGATCCCATCGTCTTCACTCTTGTGTTGCCATGAAACTAGATCCTCCCAGGCCAAGCAGTGTGGACCAGCGTCACGACCTGTTCACCAATTTAATCAAGGCTTTAGCGAATGGCTCCAAGAGTTTTTTTTTCTATCTCTTGGAATGGATCCTCGGACACGAGAGAAGCCAACGACGACGGCGATATCTATGATACTTTTGTTCTTTGCTTGAAGGATGTCCTGTTTGTTTTTACAAATTATAGAAGAGAATTAGAAAAATAATATTTTCTGTGTAACCTTATCATATTGCTGGCCAAGTTTTATATCCATAAATGTAAGGTGTTCAAAATTAAACCCCCTTTTTGCACCTTTAAAAAGGAAGCAGTCCTACATTAGAACATTATCTACTTCATGCAACAGAAAAGCTATGAAAACCTTAAATTTATGCTCCAAATTTAACATATTAATATCAATCTAATTTAAATACTACTACTACTACTTTCGGCTGCTCCCGTTAGGGGTCGCCACAGCGTATCATCCGCAATCTAATTTAAATACATTTATTATTTTTTATATGTTTTTACTGCACTCCTTTATTTTTATAATTGTGTCAAACTTTGTTTGTAACCCCTGGCACTGTATATTTGTTTGTTATTCCCATTACTAATATATGTATTTTGTATTTTTGATATTGAATAAAAAAAAACCCCCAGATACATTGAAGAACAGATCTGGGCAGGTTACCTCATATATCAGAGAAAATATATACTTGTAATATATACTTTATAAATGTATATACAAAATATATATACATATAAAATATTCTGCTAACGTGTTCTCTTATGTAAACATGTTCAAAGTTGGCTGCCGAACAGGACTTAGGCAGGCTGTTCTGTGTATTTAACAGTGAGAAAGGAGGAAGCAGGGAAGTGTGGCTGAATCAAGTCTGCAAATCTGAGGCTTAAAGGGTTAGAAAAAGTAACGTAAACACATGCATGGGTTAGTACCTTGTAATACCACCCATAATAAAAGTTTTAAGCATGTTTGACCACGTATGAGAAAGCTGTGAGCCGTCCTGGTCGCTGCTCCACCAACTCTGCTGATCCGGGGAGGGCTGAAGACTACCACATGCCACGTGTAGTCGCCAGCCACTTCTTTTCACCTGACAGTGAGGAGTTTCGCCAGGGGGATGTAGTACATGGGAGGATCACCCTATTCCCCCCAGTCCCACCCCCGAACAGGCGCCCTGACCGATCAGTGGAGGCACTAGTGCAGCAACCAGGACACATACCCACATCCGGCTTCCCACCCGCAAACACGGCCAATTGTGTTTGTAGGGACGCCCGACCAAGCCAGAGGTAACACAGGGATTTGAACCGGCGATCCCCATGTTGGCAGGCAACGGAATAGACTGCCATGCCACCTGGAGGCCCTGGACTCCTCATTCTAATTGTGTTTTGTGCAATGCTATACACATACTTCACGAAACCAGGAATCTTACCTGACTTCACAAGAGTGGACACTCAGCTCCTTGTGGAGAACACCACTGGTCAAGTTATATACCAGCACGGACCCATTGCTGGTCCCTGTAAAGGGGGGGGGGGGTTCGAGGAGAACAAAAGATAAGTGAGAATCAAAGAGAAGGGCATAGGTATGGAGACAGAGAGCAGAAGAGGTACGAAAAAAGGGAGAGAAGCAGAGAGGACACAAGCCATAGTTATTGTCCCAGAAGTAGTCAGCCTTCCAGAAGGATGAGGAGGCTTAGAGAGACAGCCTGTCAGTGTGACACCATCCTGTTTTCTCTGTTGTTAGGCCTGGTTAGTGGAAGTGCATCACAGCTTGTCACTAAGCTAACAGATATGCATCCTGTGAACATTTCTCTTTTACATCTGTCACAGGGAAAACAGAGTCCCTGCACGCTCCCCCAAAAAATACACAATTAGATGAAACATCCTGCAGGTAACACTAGACTATCCTACGACAAGACTCTGAATGAGTCTGACACTTATGCTCATCACCTCTCTCTGTAAGGGGAAAATCAACCCAAAATGAACTGCAAACATATTCAAACCGTTATTTATTTATTAAAACATGACTGAAAATGCACTTTCTCTTTTAACACTTTGCTTCAGACACTTTCACTTGCAGTATCAGTGGGCTGTCTGATGCAACCGTCCTTCTGCTGTTGGCCACCGAGGAGCTCCACTGGAGCCTATGGATTCACTGCCTGCTTTGATTCAGGAAAATCACTCTGCATATACTGTTGATTTTTTTTTCAAACTTTCAAGAAAAAAGTAATTTGTGAGATGGGGGTTTCTCTTTTGACATTTTTAATTTAGTTTTTTTTTCACCCCCTTTCACTATGAAAAACTGCCTTTTTACAATGTGGACTCATTTTTCACGCAAGGAACAAATTCACGTAGCTTGTTGATGATTTTTCGTTCTCAGAACTGTTAGGTTTTTTCTTTTTAAATGGGGAATGAAATTTGTGAAACAGATGGGAAATGACTGTTTTTGAAATAATTAATTAACATGGTGAGTACAATTGAAATGATCAGTTAGTCAAAAAGTCAGTTATAATTTCTGGACATGGCACGGTCGCCTCACAGCAAGAAGGTCTTGGGTTCGAGCCCCGGGGTAGTCCAACCTTGGGGGTCGTTTTCTGTGTGGAGTTTGCATGTTCTCCCCATGTCTGCGTAGGTCACGTGAATTGGCAGTACTAAATTGTCCCTAGGTGTGAATGTGTGTGTGTGTTGGCCTTGTGATGCACTGGCCGCCTGTCCAGGGTGTCTCCCCTTCTGCTGTCCAATGACTGCTGGGATAGGCTCCAGCATCCCATGACCCCGGTTGGGATAAGCGGCTTGGATAATGAATGAATGAAGTAATTAATTTCCGGACAGATGTGAAGCGTACCAATGAATTATTCTAATAACGTTTTAAAAAGCATTTAAAAAGATTCTGGGGAGCAATTTTATAGAAAACATGCACAGGTTGCAGTTCCATAATTAGTCTGCACTATGGAGCTGGGCTGATGTGCTGGTTGGCCCGACAGATTGGGCCACAGTATCTTAAAGCTACAACCACATGCTGACACAACATCTGTTGGTGATGCTAGAATGCAGCACGGACAGGATATTTGCGTGCATGTGCATCTGTGCGCATGTGAATTTTCCTTTCAGGCTCACCATTTGGCAGGTGGATGACAAGATAGTGGCAAATGTGTCAAGTGGGAATCGGGGGTTGTTGATCACTCTTCAAGGAGGGCAGCGGTGGTTGGAGGAAAAGAATGACAGTCCTGTCCTGACTTTCATCTGAGTTGTCCTGTTACTGGGATTGCTGGCCAGATATATTGGTCAGTGTTCTACTTTCTTTCCCTGTTCAAGCCTTGACTGACTGGTGAAAAGCTATTTTAGAGAGTTTTATTCAAGAAGCAGGACTTGAGATTTCTTGCCTGTTTAAAAATAATGACTGGGGCGTCCGGGTAGCGTGGCGGTCTGTTCCTTTGCCTACCAACACGGGGATCGCCATTTCAAATCCCCGTGTTACCTCCGGCTTGGTCAGGCGTCCCTACAGACGCAATTGGCCGTGTCTGTGGGTGGGAAGCCGGATGTGGGTATTTGTCCTGGTCGCTGCACTAGCGCCTCCTCTGGTCGGTCGGGGCGCCTGTTCGGGGGGGGGGACTGGGGGGAATAGCGTGAGCCTCCCATGCACTACGTTCCCCTGGCGAAATGCCTCACTGTCAGGTGAAAAGAAGCTGCTGGTGACTCCACATGTATTGGAGGAGGCATGTGGTAGTCTGCAGCCCTCCACGGGTCGGCAGAGGGGGTGGAGCAGAGATCGGGACAGCTCAGAAGAGTGGGGTAATTGGCTGGATACAATTGGGAGAAAAAAAGGGGGAAAAATCCAAAAAACTAAATAAATAATGACCCATGTTCAACAATTATTATCTGTCAACTGAATGCACATTTTACTGCACAGTAAATAAAGCAATTTTCTGTTTGTATATACGTTAATTTTGTTAATCTAGCAGAAATCCCTCAAATCTTATTTTAATGACACAGCATTCTGACTGTCCGGACACCTTTTTCCTAGTGGTGACCCAGCTTCACATTCCTCTGCTAAGCCGACCTCTACTGGCTCTGGAAAGGATCAGTATGCAGAAAAGATTGGGTACAACTGGAGATCTCAACAACACAATGATGGCACTGCAAAGTGAATGTGATTGATATTCACTCAAACAGACCACTGAAGCAGAGAATCAGTGCATCTCATGCTGCTTTTCTGAGGTGAAGACTTGCATGCCTCAGCAGCTCCCTTCGTATCATATTGTTTGTTGTTGTTTGATATCGTTTTTGCTAACTGCAATTTTATTTATACATTTTTTACGTCAGGAAGAAGGCACAACAGTGAAAACAGAACTTGCCAATTAGACAAGTACAAAACCACCACGAAGCCTGTTGTGCCACTGGCCAAGTGATGAAACAAATTGCAACCTCATCCAAAGGATGATACCGTCTCATTTTGCAGACTCAAACAACTCATCAAAAATGGCTACTGGCGGATACATGGATATTTTAATTAGATCTGTCCCCATCAAATGATTAAGGGATCGATTTCGTGCCTTCCCCCCATGTTTGTTTGTGTCTGTACATGCATCATTGGGGAAAAAAAAGGCATGTGCGTGTGTGTGTTTGTTTGTGCATGCAGAGGCATGCGCATTTAGTTGTAATGAAGCTGTCACGTCGCACCCAGATTACAGCTACACAGACAAGGAACCCAGACAGCTGTACCTCTGGGCATGCTATATCTGCCATACAATTACTATGACTGTCCCTTGGAGAGGGGAGATATAGAGAGAGTGAGAGGGAGGGGGGGAGAGACAGAGAGAGAGAGAGCTCAAGACAGAGAGAGAGAGTGACAGAGACTAGAAAAATGAAGGGTAGAAATGGATGAAAAAGAGATGGCGATCCCTGCCTTCGTCTGACTGTAATGGGACTGTCAATGGCAATTTCAACCCTGACTGCTTTCACAGCCCCAGCAACGAGCTCATTCCCCCTTATTTGCACCTCACAGAAGGTGTAAAAACCGTTTTTTTTCTTCTCCAGGCTGTTCTTCTGACTGGTATGGCATCAAGCGGTATCCCCCTCTCCAACTCAAATCTCAGCCTGACAGGCAGAGATCTCACCGTGTCTGCCTCCTCCTACTCATCAACAACTGGACTGGACTCACTGATTGAGAGTTGTCTTATCTGTCCCTTGGTAAATTAGAGAGCAGAAGACAGGTGCCAACATTGGCCTAAACACCTGTCATGGTATCAACCATGCCTGGTATCAAGCATTGTTACTGAGGTGACTGTACTCTATCCCAGAGGTTTACTAACTGGATCTTTTAAGGCAGTGGTTCTCAACCTTTTTGGGGTCCTGGACCCCCTACGTATTTTTGATCTACCCTGAGGACCCCTCCACCTGATCTTGGGGGAGGGGGGTTGCAATTTGATAGAAACAGTAGAAACTGCATTTTAAATTGCATTATAGCATTTATTCACTCTTTGGGGCAAAAATAAGAGCTTTCAGTTGTAACTTAGATATAGTTAACAAAACAGAATTCTTATGCAGTAACTTTCAGATATATGTAACAAAACAGAATATGTATTCGGTAACTTTCAGGTATATGTAACAACAGAATTTTTATGCAGTAACTTTTAATAATGCGAACGGGAGCGAGATCTCTTATTAAAATACAATAAATTACACTTGTGAAACAGATGTAATTAGAGAAAAAAGTCCTGTTACCCTTTATAGTTTAGGTAGATAAAGGTCTCAGTCACATTTGAGTAAAATAATCCTATTTCTATAAATGTCATAGGATCGTTTTTTTAAAGATATTTTATTTTGACGTCCGCGGTGGCGTAGCGGTCTAAGCATCGGCTTGGAGTCGATGCAGTTGCCCACTGGGGACTGGGGTTCGCGCCCCGGTCTCGTCAGATCCGACTATGGCCGGACTCGATGAAGCAGCAATCATTGGCAACGCTGTCTTCGGGAGGGGGGCGGAGTCGGCTTGTGTTCGTCATGTGAATGCGTCTCTGTGTGTGCCGGAAAAACAGTGGTTCGGCTTGGATTCGCCTTGTCACGAAAGTGGGGAGGCGCTTTCCTTCGAGACTGCCGGCCGGAGAGATGCAGTTGGCGAACGCATGCAATACGAGGGTGGGTGTTTGAATTAAAATAGGGATCAATTGGCCACTAAATTGGGAGAAAAAAGGGAAAAATCAGAAATAAATTTATTAAAAAAAAAAAAAGATATTTTATTTTCACAGACCCCTTGCAATTACACCACGGACCACTAGGGGTCCGCGGACCCCTGGTTGAGAAACACTGTTTTAAGGGACACCACATGTCACTATGGCCATGCGAGGATGACAGTCACCTGCAAGAGGATGTCACAATGCCCAAAGTAGCAATCTACAGCTTGTTACTGTTTATTGTGACAACATGAGTGTTCAATATAATAGCAAATAGCAATATTTTAGGCTTTGGATGAAATAACACTAATCTTTAAGACATCATTCAAATTAAATATAGAAATAGCATTTTTAGCACATATGGGCCATTTGCCTTCTCTCAAATACAGAGAGGTTATAAGTGTTCCACTGTGGTTTCTACTGTTATTATCCAGTCATCCGAGCTGACTCGGCGAGCCGACTCTCCACAGTGGCTCAAGAGGCATAGTTCAGTGATGCAGCTAGAGACTGATTAAGCACTTAGCTGTGCTGGATGACTACAGAGACCTGACAAACAATGTATGCAGGGAAAACTCAATCGCCGTTTCAGATTCAGAGCACCGCTCAGAACCAGCTGTGCAGACAGAGCCACTCCGGACCATCTGCAGTGTGATCGCCTCCTAACGCTCGGCTCCAGTGGTCCCTGCACTGACTGCAAAGAAATGACAGGTCTCTCTCTCTCTGACTGCACTGAAAACATTTTTGAAAAGGTTTTTTTTTTGTCCAAAGTAGTTTCTTTTTTCATTTTGGGTAGAGAGGTCCTGTTGCTTTCAACGTTGTACATGCAGACACAATAAGAAATCTAAAGATGAGAGTGGAGGGCATTTGCACAGCTTCCTTCAGGGACTTCATAGAAACTAACTGGCGTTATTAAGTTATGACACGTAGTGAACGTAAGTAATATTTGCATCTCACAATTGCAGGTCTAATACTTGTATGAGTGAGGCAAAGAGGCTCAACTTCAGAAGGCTGTGTAAACTTGTAGGTGAGAGTGCTATTCATCAGCTTGTCTGTGGCTCTGACAAAGGTAATTTTCTTTGAGGTATGCTGAATTTATTGGGGGGCTGTGTTAGGGGACCAAAAGAAGCCAATTTTTCAGCTTGACAACTAAAGTTAAGCAAACAGAAGGAACAGCATCAGTGCACAAGAGCCCTAAACAGATTTTTGAGCAGAAGCAGCACACACAGGAACCAGACAGACACACACAAGCAGGCGGAGATAAAAAAATATACACAAATACATGCGCAACTCTGCCTGTAATTTCCCATTCACATTGATTCTTTTGTAATTTTATGCATTATTACAGTGGTAAAGATAAGGGGGCAGCTTTTGTAGAACATTGCCATGCTAATCAAAAACAAATAAATCCCCCCCCCCCATCTCCTAACAGGTGCCTCTTGGGAGCATTAACAGAAGTAAATATTGCAGATTAAGTGTCTACCTTTTGGAACATTTGCAAGAATCGCACAGCCAAGTAGGATGTGATGCCACTCTCCCATGTCAGACTTCAGCTAGTTCAGCTCACAGAAAGCAGTTCTGTATTCAGACTTGCTGATGATATGCATTTCGTCTCAGTGGTTGCACAGATTTTCAAAAATCAAATTAAAGTTCTTTTCAAGCAAGTCTGAGATGCAGTGTCAAATTTAACAGTACGATGAAGTCCTTGATTGCCCTCCCCCCTTTTTTTTCCACAAATAAAATATTTTTGCAGAAAGATTTTTTTCCGCTAATTGGACACAGACTGGCAGAGTAAAATTATCTGTAACCAAAAAAATAAAGATGGGATTATCAAAGGACTCAAATTTTGCACAACACTGGATGTTTCTGAATGTATGTTGGTTTTAAGTAAATTCTTATTGCGACTGCAACAGTAATTGATATTCACTTTGACAGCAGGCTGAAGCAAACAGAATGGGAAATGGTGCATTTGATAATCATGTTGCGGTGAAGACCTGCTTAGCTGCCTTAAAATGATGGGCTGTTCATTGGGCCTGTTTTGCGACTGACTGATTCAAAACGCAACTACGGCCCATTGATATTTTGATGAGATCTAGTTTTGCAGATTCCACCTGCTCAAACACAAACAGGTGAATATATTATATGGTCCAAGCTCAGTGGAATGATTTAAAGATGTAGAATCATAGCTGTATAATTGCAGACGTATGTGCCCTCCAATAGACCATTTACATGTAACACTGGACAATGAAGATTTTGCTTCCTGAACACTTTTGGGTGTATTTATGGATTTTGGGCTGCTGATCACAAAAATCACCTATTCCATTGTCTACCAACACCTGGATCGCTGGCTCGAATCCCCCATGTTACCGCCGGCTTGGTCGGGTGTCCCCCCTACAGACACAATTGGTGTCTGCAGGTGGGGAGCCGGATGTGGGTATGTGTTCTGGTCGCTGCACTAGCACCTCCTCTGGTCGGTTGGTGTGCCTGTTCGGGGGGGAGGGGGAACTGGGGGGGGGGGGGACAGCATGATCCTCCCATGCGCTGCATCCCCCCTGGCGAAACTCCTCAGACAGGTGAAAAAAAGTGGCTGGCGACTCCACATGTATCGGAGGAGGCATGTGGTAGTCTGTAGCCCTTCCCGGATTGGCAGAGGGGGTGGAGCAGTGACTGTGACGGCTCAGAAGAAACGGGGTAACTGGCTGGATACAACTGGGGAGAAAAAAAGGGGGGGCAATTTCCCATCACATACCGTTTTGTAGATATAAACTATTTTTGTGATTTCCCATCATATTTCATGTCTACTAGTATTTTGCCCACAAAGCAAGCCGTTTTGGTCAGTCCAAGTATGCCTGGGCATGAACTCAGTGTAGGTGCTATGCAAATGTTGTCTTAGGCATGCCTGGGCATGCTTAGTCAGGTTAGATGCTGGCAGACAGGCTACAGAAGCTGCTCACATTTACAGATGCACGTTCTTCAGGCAGTAGCATAGTGAGTTTACAAACCCCAATTCCAATGAAGTTGGGACGTTGTGTAAAACGTAAATAAAAACAGAATACAATGATTTGCAAATCCTTTTCGACCCATATTCAATTGAATACACTACAAAGACAAGATATTTAATGTTCAAACTGATAAACTTTATTGAGGTTTTTTTTGCAAATATTCACTCATTTTGAATTTGACGCCTGCAACACGTTCCAAAAAAGCTGGGACAGGGGCATGTTCACCACTGTGTTTCATCACCTTTCCTATTAGCAACACTCAATAAGCGTTTGGGAACTGAGGACACTAATTGTTGAAGCTTTGTAGGTGGAATTCTTTCCCATTCTTACTTGATGTACGACTTCATGTCCTCAACAGTCCGGGGTCTCCGTTGTCGTATTTTGCGCTTCATAATGCGCCACACATTTTCAATGGGAGACAGGTCTGGACTGCAGGCAGGCCAGTCTAGTACCCGCACTCTTTTACTACGTAGCCACGCTGTTGTAACACGTGCAGAATGTGGCTTGGCATTGTCTTGCTGAAATAAGCAGGGACGTCCCTGAAAAAGACGTCGCTTGGGTGGCAGAATATGTTGCACCAAAACCTGTATGTACCTTTCAGCATTAATGGTGCCTTCACAGATGTGCAAGCTACCCATGCCATGGGCATAAACACAACCCCCCCCCCATACCATCACAGATGCTGGCTTTTGAACTTTGCGCTGATAATAATCTGGATGGTCCTTTTCCTCTTTAGCCCGGAGGACACGACATCCATGATTTACAAAAACGATTTGAAATGTGGACTCATCAGACCACAGCACACTTTTCCACTTTGCGTCACTCCATCTCAGATGAGCTCGGGCCCAGAGAAGCCGGCAGCGTTTCTGGGTGTTGTTGATATATGGCTTTCGCTTTGCATGATAGAGTTTTAACTTGCACTTGTAGATGTAGCGACGAACTGTGTTAACTGACAATGGTTTTCCGAAGTGTTCCTGAGCTCACATGCTAATATCCTTTACAGAATGATGTCAGTTTTTAATGTAGTGCCGCCTGAGGGATCGAAGGTCACGGGCATTCAATGTTGGTTTTCGGCCTTGCCGCTTACGTGCAGAGATTTTTTTCGGATTCTCTGAATCTTTTGATGATATTATGGACGGTAGATGATGAAATCTCTAAATTCCTTGCAACTGTACGTTGAGAAACGTTGTTCTTAAACTGTCTGACTATTTGCTCACAGTTGTTCACAAAGTGGTGAATCTCGCCCCATCCTTGCTTGCGAACGATGGAGCCTTTCGGGGATCCTCCTTTTATACCCAATCATGACACTCACCTGTTTCCAATTAACCTGTTCACCTGTGGAATGTTCCAAACAGGTATTTTTTGAGCATTCCTCAACTTTCCCAGTCTGTTGTTGCCCCTGTCCCAGTTTCTTTGAAATGTGTTGAAGGCATCAAATTCAAAATGAGTGAATATTTGCAAAAAACAATAAAGTTTATCAGTTTGAACATTAAATATTTTGTCTTTGTAGTGTATTCAATTGAATATAGGTCAAAAAGGATTTGCAAATCATTGTATTCTGTTTTTATGCACGTTTTACACAATGTTCCCAACTTCATTGGAATTGGGGTTTGTACTTAACAATAGAATTTATTGTCCTCAGGAAGAGTTAATACAGCAGAAATGTCTCGTCAATGATGCAACTGCTGCGATACATTCTGTTACATCTGTGGCGAGTATACGCTTAAGGCTCAAAGACGCACCATGACTGCACTTATTAAGAAAGCCTATGAGCTCTACTTCAGATGTAAAATTGGTAACCAAGAGAAACCCTGGGCTCCTCACATTTGTTGTGCAACATGTGCAGTCAACCTGACAGCTTGGCTCAGAGGTACCGGAAGTCAATGTTATTTGCAGTCCCAATGATATGCTAAGAACAGAAGGATCACGTGATGGACTGTTACTTCTGTCTGACCAATGCATCTGGCTTCTGTACTAAAAATAAGAAATCTATTGAATACTCCAGTCTGTCTCCAGCCATGAGACCAGTGCCACATGATGACAGTTCGCCAGTACGGAAGCCACCAGAGACATGGAGCCTCAATGAGGCAGATGAAGAAACCACAATGCATGAACCAGATGTGGAAAACGACACTGATCCAGATGTTGAACCTTTAATCCCTGGTTCTCCTCATCTGATAACACATCCAGAATTAAAGGACCTGCAGGGACTTAGATTTGTCAAAAGCTAAAGCAGAACTACCTGGTTCAAGATTGCAAGGATGGGTTTTGCTGTCACCAGATACAACAATTTCTATCTTTCTGTTTCCGCACTGACATTGATAGATTGTTCATGGCTTTGGGTTGGCCGCATGACCCACAACAATGGCGTCTTTTTATAGATTTGTCAAAGTTAAGCCTGACAGTTGTCCTGTTACACAATGGAAATGTCCACCCTTCAGTACCCATTGGCTATGCAGTACAAATGAAAGAAACCTACAATAACATGGAACTGTTGTTGAAACACAGTACAATTACAACGGGAACATCTGTGGTGATCTAAAAATATTGGCAGTTACTAGGAATGCAGCTCAGATATACAAAGTACTGTTGTTTCCTTTGTGAATGGGATAGCCGTGCTAAAGAGTCACATTACATTAAAAAGAACTGGCCACTCCATAAGCATTTCATTCCAGGGCAGAAAAGTGTGGCGCATAAACCACTTGTTGACCTGACAAAGATATTTCTGCCTCCTCTTCATATAAAACTCTGATTGACGAAAACTTTTGTGAAAGCAATGAACAAAGAAGCTGATGGATTTTGCTATTTGAGACAGATGTTTCCAAGAATAACTGATGCCAAGATTAAGGAAGGCATTTTTGTTGGTCCACAAATCAGACAGGTCATCAAGGACAGGGAGTTAGAAGATCTGCTAGTGGGGCCAGAGAAAATAGCATGGAAGGCATTTAAGGATGTTGTTGAGAATTTTCTTGGCAACTACAGAGCACCAAACTACATTGAGCTGCTTGACAACATGCTTAAAGCATACAAAACCAGGAAGTGCAACATGTTTTGAAAATTCATTTTCTGCATTCACACTTGGACTTCTTCCCTGCTCATCTTGGTGCAGTCAGTGACGAACATGGTGAACGGTTTCACGAGGACATTGCGACCATGGAAAAGAGGTACCAGGCAACAGGAATCCATCAATACTGGCCGACTACTGTTGGGCACTGACACAAGAGGCACCAGATACTGAGCACAAATGAAAATCAGCTGCAAAACATTTTAAGCTCGGTTGAACTAACACAATGTGTCAGCATTTTTATGTGATTAAACATGTTAAATTCAATAAAAGTTATTTGAATGTTTCTCCAAATTCCTACGTGACACAGCAAATCTGAAATTACTTTTTTGTGTTCAGCTTGACATTGTCTATCATAATCTCTAATTTTTTTTAAGGAAGGAAAACATTTGAAAAAATATGTTGTCCAGCAAGAATCATAATTTAGAACAAACAAGCTTCTTATGACCATCTCAACACACAAATCTGTGATGGTTACAATAATAACATTATTAAGGAAGCCTGGCTATGCTAATGAGTCAAGAAATAGTGAACAAATATGGCCTATATCTGTGCCTGCGACTCAAATCTGTCACACAGAGATACCAAAGCTCCTTCAAATTTTCTATTTCAGAACAACAATTTTTCCAGAGTTTAATTTCCTGACTGAATATGAAGATTTTGGCCAGTGTTCAGCATGTTCTATGGGAAATTGAATGCAGATTATGCAATGTAATTTTAAAGGTAATGTTTCATAAAACAATAAACAAACAAACAACTCATATCATCTAAATTTTCTAAGCATCAACAATTTAAATTTTCGTTTCCAATTTTTTTTTTTTTTTACAAATCTCAGATTTAAAAAAAAATTATTTTAGATACCATAAGAGCAAACAATTACGAGCAGAATATGACATAGGCACTGGTGCAATGCTCACACAAAGAATATATACACATTGCATACTCAGTCTTAAATTTCTAGAGACATCAAAACTTTAATTACAATTTCACTGAGCAGACGCTTTTATCCAAAGCGACGTACATCTGAGAGCTAATTGGCTTGTATAGCATTAGGAGTCTAAGCTATGGAATCTTACCGAAGACTTGTCCCAACGGAGGTTTGAGTCCCTGATCTCTGTCGGGAAAGCCAGTGTTCTTACCTACTGACCCATCCAGCTACTAACCTGGAGTCCGGCATGTGACTGATGTATGGTGCGAAGGTGTGTGTATGTGCATTAATGCTCATAGAAAACTCACCTATGGCCAGTAGGGGCTGGTAGTGGTTGATATTTTTTGTGGTTAGAGGTGGACACATGCGGATGGTGAAAGGGGGCAGAGGCAGCCCAGACAGCAGTCCTGTCAACAGGAACTTCAGCTGCACCTCCTGCTGGCTGGATGATGGGGGAGGAGCCTCTCCAGCTATCAGGGTCTGGCCTGAAGATCAACACAAAACAGGGGTAAGGTTGAAGTATGTATGTCACAAAAACGGACTTTTGGGTTGGTATTCTACAAGGGTAAATGGGCTGCATTTTATATAGCACTTTTCTAACTGCAACAGCCATTGAAAGCACTTTACAATCGATTAATGCCTCATATTCACCCACGCACACACATACTCATACACCGCTGGTAGTGTCAACCATGCAAGGTAATAACCAGCTCATCAGGAGCAGTTAGGGGTTAGGTGTCTCACTTAGGCACACCTTGAGATTTTTGCAAGGAGGAGCCAAGGATTGAAGCAGCAACCTTCCAGTTACCAGAAAAAAACTACTCTACTTTCCGAGCCACTGCCACCCAAGGGTAGATAATTACAATTTTTTAGATACAAATATAAATGCTTGAATTACTACAGAAACATGCATGTGTCTACAGTATGTTGATATTCCCTTTAACAGGACTGAAACTCTCTCATAAGCTGCAGGTCATTAGTTGTTTGTAATGTAACATTTACTTTTCTAGACAGTATATTGAGTGCCATTACACCTAAAGTGTATTTCCGTGTTGTTCGTTTGCCGCCTTCCTGCTCCACAGTAATTTTCAAATGATCAAACCAGCAGAAATTATTCCCAACTAAATTTACCCACCTAATTAAGCTTCTTGAACTAGCTCCTGGTACATTTGCATAAAATGCTGACAAGTGGTGAGCCTCATTAACCTTATGCTAAATGAATAATATTAGCTTTACATTTATAATCTTAAACTGTGGTGAAGAGGGAATGTAAAGCTTTGCTCCATTAAGGCGTAGAGATAAAGTTAAGGGAGTAAAGAAATGAGACCACAGACTGGTAGTTTATTCAGATATCTGCAGGTTTTAGCCAATTAAATCTACCCGCTGACTTAATGTTTTTTTAATGCCAGAAAAATGAAATTCAGGACATGTTCCTTTGACACCCATGTGATTTGCAACCGGACATATAATGAGTACCACTGCAAGGCACACTGGAGTTCCCCACATTGTGGGGAAAAAACCCCCATATAAGTTGCTTTGGTGAAAAAGTCGCATTTATATGGTGGTACAGTATTTTCAATTGAGTCACAAGATTAAACAGTTTCATCTTGTGGCCTTAGCTGAAATGTAGTGTATTCGGGCCACAAAATTACATTATATAAGTCGCTTTGGAATATAAATTGCAGGACCAGCCAGATGAGTAAAAAAAAAAACAGCGACTTATAGTCCGGTAAATATGGTAGTGCAGCTATTCAATTAAATATTCTAATCGAGTTAACTGCATGAAATGTTGCGGTTCATCACAATCATTGTGGACGTCACAATTTTGCACTACAATTGAATTTATGCTATTCTATTATTATGACTTGAATTTTCTTTACAGTCTATATGATTTGCTTTTTAAATTCCTTATACAGTGTTAGTACAGCTGTGATTGTAAAAAAACATAGCAAGAATGTAACAAAACACAACAGGAATTTAGCGTAATTCAGTTGCATGATAGCATATATGTCCTACAGGTGAGACCTTGTACAGGCTATTTTAGTAAGGCTTGAAGTTCCTTTAGCAGAATAAAATGTTAGATTCCGAGGCTAAGCGTACATATTTGACTGGCTTCTCTGTACCCACCTTTTTTTCAAACAGGTACGAAAGGAAAAAGTAAATTAAAACTCCTACTCCCTTGATTTACAGCTGTTTTACTACCAAGAGGCCCTTACAGCTCAGGTGAGCAATATGTTTTTAGAATTTTGGTATTTACTACTTGGTTTGATAAGAATGTCTTTATATCCCAACAGATAGCAATAAATGAAACAACCTGATAAAAAAAAGTATGGTCTTAGTGACTGCCCTAGGCTGTGTAATCAGCCTGAATTTTAACAAAAAAATGGGAACTGCTCTCTGCAAGGCAGTGCCCCAACCTTCCTGTCAATCATGTTGTACGTGCCAACATTGCTATCTGCCATAAACTGTATAAAAGATGGACGTAGTATCACCCATTGTTTTCTGAAGGGGCATTCTGAAGCCCTGTGTTTGGCCCTATGCTCGCTGGCAACTTGTCAGTTGTTGGAGCCAGAAAATCTAAATTTGGGCAATGGGGTGGAGCATGGGCGGCACTGGGGTGGGACCTCTACAAACTTCAAAATATATACACCGCAACCTGTCAATAAGTCAAGGACAAATCTGTCAATCTGGGCAGACACACCCAGAACAACAATTTTCAGAACACCACCCTCACACTGTGTGCCAGACTCCACATTAGCAGTTTAGGTCCCAACTTCTTGTAGAGAAAAACATATTGACCTTGCATTTGGAGGCAGAAGTTGGGAATTCCTCAACTGACTTACATTTTTGGAGCCAATCACCTAGTGGTCATAATGGAACTGCAACTTAAGGCACTTCGGCATTCGCTTCAACTTTCAGCCCCAGTGGTTTTTGCTTGATGCGTACAGTGCACTGTAGTATAATGTAGCTTTCAGTCAACAAATTAACTAAGCCTTGCATTCAACATTATATGCTAAATATATGCCATTTAATATCGGTAAATTTTTGATAATGTATTAGTTTTATACTAAATGTTTAGCATATAAACTATACACTAAATGTAGTTAATCCTCTGAATTTTTTACATGAACTGGCAGTGAAGAGAGGGTGGGGTGTACTTTCTCCTCATCACTCCTAGTCCACTAGCGATGTAAACAAAACTACAGATAGCGTACTAGCCAACCAAAAACAACAGCATTACATTATGGTGCACGCAACATTTACTGTGTATGCACAACATGATTGACGAGCAGGTTGGGATGTCTCTTTGCAAAGAGCTTTCCTGATTGGTGGTTAAGTCAGGTGCAGTGATGTGGTTGATTTCACGGCCTAGAGCAGTCATAGAAACTGGGCTTTTTTCAAATATAATTTCATTTATTGATTTCTGTCGGAAAGTAAATACATTTTAACCAAATATTACCAAAATGGTAATATATGGTTAAAATATAAATTGCCTACCTAACAGCTTTAATTTTTTTTTCTCTGAATAAAAAGTTTTACGATGCATGGACACATTTAAATTAAAGAACGTGTAAAGGAAATTCAGAGATTCGTTTCTAAACACATTATAAATGTTGGAAAATAGGTCGTCCGGGTAGCGTGGAGGTCTATTCCATTGCCTACCAATGCAGGGATCGGCGGCTCGAATTCCCATGTTATTTCCGGCTTGCTCCGGCCTCCTCACAGACACAATTGACCGTGTCTGTGGGTGGGAAGCCGGATGCGGGTATGTGTCCTGGCCGTTGCACTTGCGCCTCCTCTGGTGGGTCGGGGCGTCTGTTCGGGAGGGAAGGGGAACTTGGGGAGGGGGGGATAGCATGATCCTTCCACTGGCGAAACTCCTCACTGTCAGGTGAAAAGAAGCGGCTAGCGACTCCACGTGTATCGAAGGATGCATGTGGTAGTCTGCAGCCCTCCCCGGATCAGCAGAGGGGATGGAGTAGCGACCGGGAAGGCTTGGAAGAGAGGGATAATTGGCCACATACAATTGGAGAGAAAAAGGGGGGGGGAACCCCCCCCCTAAAAATAAGTGTTGTAAAATAATTGCTGAAAACATGAGACAAGATTTGTCTTTATGCATGCTCAATAATCCAGGTAAGAAAATCAAAGCAAGTTGAATCAGTTAATCTGGACACAACGTTTGAGAGAAACGTTTCCTCACTCATCTAAGTGAGCCCTTCAGTCTAGCCAGTTTAGTCTTAGACTGTTCAAGATTCTTAGGGCGGGGTTGAAATCATGGCTCGATGACACACTGGAGCCATCCTTAGCATGACCCCCTCCCCGACAACTAACTATACAAGAGATGGGCTGACAGCCGCGAGTCACTGCCGCACACTGCCGTACCCAGTCCCCTCCACCGGCCCGCTTTCTGGCACAGCATCACACACTACCCAGCAGCGATAATGCCCGTCACAGATGCACCGCAGATGGAAGGGGGCCCCGTGAAACAGGCTGCACACTGCATTTTCCAGCAGCGGAGAGAGGTGGGCAACGGGGCGACTACTCCCCCAGCCCCGCTTCGCACTTGGTCGGGTGGGCTTGTGGGAGAAGTGTGCCTTCAGGGCTTTCTACCACAAAACTTCAGGGCTTTCTACTAGAATACCTTCCAATGCCTTCAGCAGACACACCCCTCGCATTTCAGAGCAGAGAATACTGTTTTTTTCCCCCTGATTTTAAAACCTAATTTTATGTTTCAAATGTTTGATATTTGTTTTGTTTTTTTAACTCTTATTTGTGTAACTGTTTTGATTAACAAGTTGCTTTCTTCCCTTTTTTTCTTATTTTATGGTTGTAATTGTTGATGCTTTTTGTTTTATTATCTTACAATGTTTTTTTTTGTATGTGTAATTTTAACAAATTTATCCTGTTCTGCGAAGCACCTTGTTTAAAAAGTGCTATATTAATAAAGTTTATTATTATTATTATGTACTTGGCGATGATTTGTTTTTTACCATTCAAATTTGTCTGGGTGGCTAATAACACATTTATCTGTGGTGTGACAATCCCAGAATGCTTATTTATTATTGCTTTACAGTCTTTAAGTATTCATACCAGGCACTACTGTGTTAACAGTTCATCACAGAAAGAAAATGACAAATTGCTGTTTTATTTTCCTCCGCTAATTACATAATGAGCAGCTACAGATGAAAGCCCTGGTAGCATTATCAAGTTCATGATGAAATCAATAATGGATTATTCATATCCCATGCACTGAGACTTCAGTTAGTTAAAGGTACCCAGTGGAGTTTTTCCCTGTAAACAGCTCAGCTGTGTATTTGCAAATTTGGACGTGGATGTAGAATATAGTTACTGCTTACAGCGATCACAGCTATACCGATCAATCACTTCTACTGATCAAAAGTCGCTGGACGGGATCGACCCTATACTCACGCTGTTAAAAACAATCCGGTTAGTGTGATCAAACAGTCCGCTTAAAGTGACCATTTTGGGTCCTTCATACATGGGATATTAAAACAATGAAACATTTTAAAACTATGCAATTCAGGTAGCCTAAGTGAATATTGAAATGTTAAGGCTAATAATTTTTTCCCCTAATCTCATCTCATGATAATGAATGGCGCTACCTTCATTCTGAAAACCAGATAGTATTAAAGAGGCACATGCTTACTTTGATTTTTAGGCCCTGGCCTACTGTTATGAAAATGTACTTAAGACAATACGAAGTGATGTTATTGTAACTTATAGTCTATTTTTATATTCCTATTTGACATGTTTGAAGCAGCTGATATTTATGTTACAGTACAATTGCCGACAGCAGGCTCTTTCAGTCAATTAAATCCAGGAAAACAGAGATGTCTGTTTCCATCCATCCAAGCTGCTTATCCTAATTAGGGTCGCGGGATGCTGGAGCCTATCCCAGCATACACTGGGCGGAAGGCGGAGAGACACCCTGGACAGGCTGCCAGTCCAACACAGGGTGCGCACGCACGCGCGCGCACACACACACGCACACACACACACACACACACACACACACACACACACACACACGCACACACACGCACGCACACACACGCACGCACGCACGCACGCACACACACACACACACATTAGTATGGCCAATTCACCTGAAATACAGGTCTTTGGACGGAAACCGGAGCCCCCGGAGGAAACCCACACAGAATCGGGGAGAACATGCAAACTCCACACAGAGGACGACCTGGGATGACCACCAAGGTTGGACAACCTCGGGGTTTGAACCCAGGACTTTCTTGCTGTGAGGCGACTGCGCTAACCACTGCACCACCGTGCCGCTGATGTCCGTTTCATCAGATTATATATTATTTAGTGTACACACATCAACTAGATTAAAAACTGCTTGCTTAAAGTGCTCGACTATAGTGATTTATAATGCTTTAAGTTCACATCCCCCCTGATGACTACAGATTTCAAATTTGCAGTTATTTTGTTCCATGTATTTCTTGTATGTTATCTTCCCCGATTTGAAGCTGCAATGCCTTTGAAGTTATAATTGCTATTGGTTAAGAAATAGATTTGGTTTTCATTTCATGCAACATCAGAGGCCTTATCACATTAGGAAGTGGATGGCTACTTGAGCATCATTGCAGCATGAAGGTGTCACAAAGATGAGGTAGGGACACGGCTTGTATTAAAATGTTGGGAAGATAAACACAACACGTAGCATTAAACTGCAGTTTGAATTCCAGGTTAAAAAGTCACACATCACTCGAGGGCAGAAATTTCCCAGCTTGATCTCTTACAATCACAACACCAGCATAAGATGTTGACAACTGGTGCTTAGCTTGCTGTGCCAGTGTTTTCATAAGACCAACCAGTTGTTGGCTAGCTTTGTCACTGCTCACATACAAAGTGCCTCACCAGCGCGCTGGCAGAGTTTCTTCATGACAGCAGCTTTAGTAAACATCCGTCAGACCGAGCTACTGCTCCAGGCAACAGTCAGTTCTTGTAGCCAACTGAGATGGAGAGAATGTAGGGAAAAAAACCCAAACTAAACCAAACTTAAGAGTCTTCTATTATACTGTACCATTCTCACGACTATTGCTCTTAATCCCCAAGGCCAACCGCTCACTGGCAGATTGACTAGTGCTGATATATATATATATATATATATACACACATACATACACACACACACACACACACACACATAGTATACATATATACACACACACACACACACATAGTATACATATATATATATATAAACACAGATACAGGAAAAAAAGTTTTAATACATTGCAGAATTTTTTTTTCCCGGATCTGTGTTGATATTCCGCTCCTCATTAGTTGAGCACTTATAACACCATTGATGGTTTCAGAAAAAAAAAACACTATATATATAAGCCCAACCCCCCCCCAAAAAAAACAGAAGAAAAAAACAACACAGTTGCTGTTTCATATGGGCATTCTTTTTCTGATGGTCAGACCTTTTCTAGTTTCACAGGAGAGAGAAAAAGAAGTGAGATGGCTAGGGAGGAGTAATAAGAGTGGGATGCTGAGAGAGAGAGAGAGAGCGAGAGAGAGAGAGAGAGTGAGGCACTGAAGCAAGTTAGAGGATGAGCTATTGCAGAAACAGGAGGAAGGGAAGGGCCAATCCCTCCCCTGAGGGGAACTGTCTTTGTGTAGGGCCATTCAGAATGAGGAGTGACCAAGGCCTGTGTGGTGTAGTGAGGAAAACCAGCAGTGATAGATATGGAAGCTGAGCTAAGGAGTGCCCCAGGGCTCAATTACTTTTCACACGAGGGGGGGGGGCAAAAACAAATGAGAAGGCCTTTACACACCTGGGCATATGAACACTTACGCACATGCATGCTCACAAAAATCAACACACAATTCTCCTATGTCCCTCTCATTCTTCCAAGTGTTTCTGGTGATTTTCTGTCCTCATGGTGAAAATGTGCCATAGAGGGGAACACTAGGCAGGTTTAATGTGCCATAGAGGGGAACACTAGGCAGGTTTCCATTGCAGTTTTGCGCAAAATAAAAGTGATTTTTTTTTTACAAAGTCGACAAAACACAATTGCAAATGGTCTGTGTTCACAATGAGTGACACAATTAAAGCTGGGTTTTCTCCTCTTGTGATAGACCCCAAGACCTGATGAGGGTTGGCACAGTGATTTCGATTGCATGCATCCGAATAGCCGTGGCAGTGTTTAATCAAAGGCGACGAGGGCATGTGATGCACGCAATGACAGAAGGCAACCCCTGAATACCTGGTATCGAGGATTTATGGGAGGGCATTGTCCGCAATGATTTTACAGAGGTCCTGTGGATCCAAAACTTAAGAATCGCCTTCTTAACATTTAATGAGATATGTAGCGATAGGACCCCTTATGGCGCCTGCTATATCATGCCCGAGTGAGCCAGCTCCAACAAGACGCGCATAGCCATCATTATTTATAAGGTGCTATGCCATATCCGATGCCCCATTATACCGAAACCCCAATAGGTAGAAAAATGTCCCACTGGACCGACAGACTGTCAGACAGACCATCAGACAGTCGGACAGCCCGTTATCCCAAAAACAAACGCCCACTGCTCCCAAGGCCTGTTGTTCCAAATACACACTCTCTTTTGCAAAGCATTGATTTGGACTGGCCAGAGATAAATACAGGAATGTTTATATTTCTGGTGAAGTAGCGATGACATTCTCACAAGTGTATTTTCGAAGCAGTGGCCTTTTGTTTTCGGGAATAACGGGCTATCAGACAAATGGGCTTTCGGTCCAACGGGACATTTTTTGGACTCATGGGGTTTCGGAATAATGAGCCATCGGAACAATGGGCAGTCTCTGTAATGAAGGGCACTTTGTTACTTGTGACTGATGGTTTTGGCCTTGTAAATATTGCACAACTGGGGTTTTGTATTAATTGCACTTTAACAAACAACTATGCACTTTAATAATGGTAGATTGCATATTTGCACATTTTGTATAAAGTCTTTATTGACTCTACTTTCTGAATATTGATTGAACATTTGAAACCATGATTGATTGTGTCCTCTTCTGGCAGGTGCTGTGGTGGGTACTCGGCTCTGCCTGAAAGAGAATGGAGTTAGATTAGGCTCTGACAATACTGTTGTGTGTGCGTTTGTTCATAATTAATGAACGGTTAAAATTAAGTTCTGCTGAGTTTTGTACAGTAGCATCTATGTGCTAAAATATCGTGGTGTGCTGGTGCTTTAGTTGAGCGAACATTGTTTAAGTTGTTTGCATAAACACTTACCTGTCCTGTGCCTGCTCCAGGGTGTTCGGCCAAAACAGTCCCCCGGGGATACAAACACCAACATAAACGTTCCAGGAGGGACCAAGTAATAGGATAGGAGAGTGGGGGGTTTGGTAGTTTGGTGTACATGTATATTTATTGTAATTATGTTTTAAGTGTTTATTTTGGGGGTAAATAACAGTAAATAGATCATTGTAAATATTATGTGTTAAAGTATATCCTATATAAATGGTCTATGGTAATGTAGCCATATGATAATATTTTGAGAACATCTGTTAATGGAACCATCCAAGTTAATATACCAGTGACAGTATAAAAGGTGCCAGTTTCTATCTGTCTGGGTTGCTTGTAATGTTGTAGTTTGTTTTTTGTTTTTTTTTGGTTTTGGTGAATAAACACCACATGGATTTGGTACACCTTAGCATCTCTTTCCACTGCATCATCCAGGCCCTAAATGGTCATTCTAACAGTACCCCTTTAGGTGTGGCTACCTTGACTTAAATGCAAAAAATGTGTTTCCTTGTCCAATCGTCTGAAAAACCACCTGATGTGAGCGTATAAACTTTTTTGTGATATTTGAGAGTTTTTACGTGTCTTTATTACTTGTTTTTTAGTTGGCAATTTTGAATTGCACATTCAGCGTATTAATGGAAACCCGCCTACTGTCTATACCAAAAAACTCGTTTCTTTTCAGATGGATGAAGGTGAGCTAAATCTTGCGTAGAGCAAAAGATGTTTCCTGCAGGCCAGGAATTGGGTACACTGATTTGGAAATATAACCGGTGACATGTATATATATATGACACGTGCTTAGAGCCATACCAATCATGGTATTGAGGGAGAGATCCTGGATTCTTTTCTGGCTCTGTCCCAGCAGACCTCCACAGACTGAGACAGGGGAGTAGAGTGGGGAAAGACCCGAACTAAAAGTAGGGGAAGAATATATATTAAAAAAAAACACATAAGAAAATCTTCACATTTTTAAAAATACAATCCTAACAAAAATAAAACGCAAAATGTATGACGTAATCAAAAATGGCATTAGCGAATAGAAATGTTGACAGATTTTAACAGGTGTACCATATCTTGACTAAATAGCATTTACATACCTTTTAACTGAATTATTGTGTCTTGGGTATGCATGGCATCATAATATACAAATTACATTGCATGCCAGAAAGTAGTATTGCAAACTACCCACCACTGTTTGAAATGAGCTGATGCAGTAATTTTGATCAATCCTGTACTCCATGTGGATTAAAACAGATCTTTAATTTTACATAATCAATAGTATTCTGTCTAGGTGTGCTGTGTTTACTTATGCCTGTATATATTGTGTTTATGTGTGTGTGTGTGTGTGTGTGTATGTATTCACATCTGTGTGTGCGTATAAATGCGTCTGCGTGTACCTTGGGTTGGTGACTGTTTTGCCAGTGTGGGTTTTGAGCTCCCATAGCATGACTCTGCCATCGCTGACCATAAGAGCAGCATTGTTCTCATTAACGGGGCAGATAACCATGCGGTATGGGCGAACAGTTTTGGTAACACGAATGGCATCACACTGGGAGCGCAGGTCATACACAAGTTCCTGGACGCTCTGCTCTGGATCTGTGAGAAGGGGGGGGGGAGTGGGTGAGCGAGTGAGTAAGAGAGCATGGAGAAGTGAGAGAGAGAGTGGGCGGTTGAGAAAGAGGAATAATGAGAAAAAGATAAAGGGAGAGGGGTGAGACAGAGAGTGAGAGAATAAGAGACCACAGACAGCGAGAGAAAGTCAAAGGAAGCATGAGAGAAAGATAAGGAAAAGAGGAAAAAGGCAGGGAGAGCAAGCATGTGAAATTTCAATGATTATGAAAGACAGAATATAGAAAGACGGATGGAAGATGAGAGGAGTGGGAGAGACAGCAGGATGAGAGAAAGTAGGTGAGGGAAAGAAAAAACTGCGCTCTCCATCAGTCCATTGCAATAAGCTGAGGATAGATGAGAAGGTGAGAGGCTATACGCCCACTAGAGTGGGGAGAAGGTCTCTGGACTATGACTGCACTGCAGTTTGACCATGTGAATGAATGAGTGGAAAAGAGCTTGTGTGGTGGCAGGATGCAGTAAGGAAGAGGTGGAGCTTTGCGTTCATGAGCGTGTGTCTAGGTGTACACAAGAAAGAAGGGTTCCTCACCCGTTGCTTCCTCGGAGGCGGTCGTAGAGCGACACACTCGGAGGGTGATACATCCATTTTCATGAAGACAGTAAAGGGCATCCCTCTGGGCACATGGGATCACCTGAACACATAGGACATAGATAAGAGATAATGGAGCACCACATGTCTGTGTTCTGACACTGGCAACTTTGACCATGCTCAGAATTTGCTTCTAGAGGCCTACAAATCACAGGGCTGTCTATGAAGAGACACCTGCCCTCAAATGTCCTTGTGTGGAATGTAATCTTTGAGCACCACTGCACCCATTATCGCTGATAATTGCTGTGATAAAGGAATTTAAGCCTTTTCTCCTGTTACAGACACTGTAAGTCAGTCTGGAAAGTGATAATATAAATGCCAAAAAATATAAAAGAAACCATAGCTGAATTGGAAGACTTGAATAAAGTGAATAAAATCTCTGTTTGTCTATCTGATCTTTGCAGTGGCGCTGTTGCTTATGAGGGGTTACGATAGTTTTAAAAGTGGGTGCACAGAGCGTCCGGGGGGCATGGTGGTCTATTCCGTTGCCTACCAACACAGGGCTTGGCGGTTCGAATCCCCATGTTACCTCCGGCTTGGTCGGGTGTCCCTACAGACACAATTGGCCATGTCTGCAGGTGGGAAGCTGGATGTGGGTATGTGTCCTGGTTGCTGTACTAGCACCTCCTCTGGTAGATCAGGGTACCTGTTCGGGGGGGGGGACTGGGGGGAATAGCGTGATCCTCCCACGTGCTACGTTCCCCTGGCGAAACTCCTCACTGTCAGGTGAAAAGAGGCGGCTGGTGACTCCACATGTATCGGAAGAGACATGTGGTAGTCTGCAGCCCTCCCCGGATCAGCAGAGGGGGTGGAGCAGAGATCGGGACGGCTCGGAAAAGTGGGGTAATTGACCAGATACAAATCGGGAAACAAAAATCCCCCCCAAAAAAGTGAGCGCACTGTGACCTTGACATCTGTGTGTTGGAATAGAACACAAGGCTGGTTTGTGTACTTCTCATAAGGCATGCAGCCTCAGTTATCAAGTCCCGCAGTGAGTCTCAGGATTTATTCACTGTCATCTGACAAAGCTGTGCAGAGGGAAAGTGCGTGTATGTGTGTGTGTGTGTGTGTGTGTGTGTGTGTGTGTGTGTGTGTGTGTGTGTGTGTGTGTGTGTGTGTGTGTCTATGTGTGAATGTGCCTAAAATCCCATCTAGCAGTGTGGAGTGCACTACAGTGCAGTGGTTTGTGTGTCCATGTGTGAAATTTGACAAAGCATAGACTGCAATTGTGTGCGCATGTTAAATCTTACAAAGTAGTGTGAAGTGTAATTGAGCGTGTATGTGTGTGCATGTGCCTGTGAATGTGTGTACATCTCAGTCTCTCCTTGGCTCTGCCGGAGCTCCTACACTCCAGCCTGGACTTTCGCTGGCACTGTATCATCAGTCATGCAAATTGGCTGCGTGACAAGCGCTTTATAACACTTAGAGATGGATGCCTTGGCTGGACAGGGCCTTGGAGGCTGAATAATGCCACTTCACACAACTGCTGTGAAGGTTTAGGGCTTGCCTGCTGCCTGCTCACTACAGCACCTAGCTTCCTCTTGCACTTCCAAACATACACAAACACACTCTTTTGCAAAAAGAGCAATAAAAGATGCAAACATACACAAAACATAAATACACACATATAAACTTTTTCACCAAAAGACCAATAAAGATGCACCCATATTTGCAAAGATGTCCTAGGGGGCCAAAAATAACACTTTATAAATGTGCGCAGACAGCAAAAAAAAAAGTGATTGCCTGAAAAGTGCTTAAATAATTAGGAAAACCCCAGGCTTCAACAAGGGTTATTTCCTCACAGATGGGCAGAGTAAGAAGCAGTGAACAGGGTGAGATTGAGGGACAACTTCTGTTTCATTACTTGGTCCATGGCCATGACAAATCTTCTATCTAATACCCCACAGCCTTAGTCAATTTCCTAGTAGCACTCAGTCTTCAAACGTGGGAAATAAGCACCAAAAGGTCACCAGCTCTGATGAGCACCACCACTGACAGTGGGAGAAACAGCAGATATGCATGCCCAAGCGATCTCTGGCTATAGCCAAAGCCTGTTTGGCCCTGCTGTGCCAAAACCATTGGAGCTTCATTAAAGAAGGGTGAGAGTGAGGAAGAATTTTTTTTTAAAAGCTTTACCATCCATGGCAGGGGGAACAGGCATCCTGGCAGAATCCTCTACAAAAAGTAGGGGTGGGACGATTCCCAAATCTCACGGTTCAATACGCCTCACGATTCAGGGCTCATGATTTCGATTCAATACGGTACAGTGGATGCCTTGGTAAGTGAGAGACAAAACCCCATTGCAGTTGTCATTGTAGTTCTCGTCAGGGTGTCCGGGTAGTGTAGCGGTCTATTCCGCTGCCTACCAACACATGGATAGACTTAGGGTCGAATCCCTGTGTTGCCTCTGGCTTGGTCAGGCATCCCTACAGACACAATTGGCCGTATCTGCAGGTGGGAAGCCGGATGTGGGCATGTGTCTTGGTTGCTGCATTGGCGCCTCCTCTGGTCGGTCGGGGCACCTGTTTGGAGGGGGGGGGTGACCCTCCCATGCGCTTATGTCCCCCTGGCGAAACTCCTCACTGTCAAGTGAAAAGAAGCAGCTGGCGACTCCACATGTATCAGAGGAGACATGTAGTAGTCTGCAGCCCTCCCCTGATCGGCAGAGGGGGTGGAGCAGCAAGTGGGACGGCTTAGAGAGCAGGGTGACTGGCCAGGTACAATTAGGGAGAAGAAAAAAAAAGGGGGGGAGAGAAAAAGGCCCAACATTTTGGCACACAATTGCTTTACTTTAAAATTTGAATTTAAAAAAAACTACTAAAACAATCAAGGTGGTCATTTTGACCATTTTGGATTTTCAAAGTTTAATAACTTTGTGAAAAAAAAGATACAGACCTGCCGCTCCCTGAATGCTCCTAAAACTGCATATATTTGCATTAAAATGAGTTTTAGATCAATTGCACAAAAAAAGTTATGATAAGATCTGCCTTAAACAACCATAAGCAGTCAAAATCAACACATGTAATTTGGATGTCATCGTGCATGTCATGTCAGTATTTATGATGTGTTGTTCGCGTCATTTCCTTCGCAATGTTCAGTTCTTTTTTTTTACATTTCACATTTTATAGGCCTTGTTACATTTGTTAGATTAGCAATATGTATTTTCCGTTTTGTTTTTCAGGTATTATTGCCAACATGTCTGGGTACAGTCGCCGTTTCAGACGCACCATGACTACCACCGAGGCGTTGCAGTATTTACAGACGTTGGACAGCGAAGATTTTAAATTGTTTGAAAAATAGTATTGTAACTATCACGGATGTGTAGACTCACTAGCCCGTTGGCTAACGGGTTGGACCCTTAAGTCGATTGGTTAGCACAGTCGCCCATGGTGCGGGAGACCCAGGTTCGCGTCCTGGCTGCGGTGGATTCCTGGCTGCCTTCTGAATTCACTACAGTATAAAAGCTGTTAAAATGTTAATTTTGGTGTCAGTTGTTTCCTAACAGACACACTAACAACATATGCAATGCATTAATATCTCAGTTGAGTATTTATCTTGACAGAATATAGAGTTTAAAAACAGGAGGTCATTTTGACTGCCCATGGTCATTTTAGATAGGATTGAAATCCTGGTTGTTCTATTAATAACACACGATCTCGTGAAATGGGGAGTGTCTTGAACCGTGAAGACCATATCAAACGATTCAGAATTTGATCCAGTATTGTCCCATCCCTAATAAAAAGTGTACAACCACAGACTTTAGTTAAAGCAAGCCAGTAAGGCATCGAGGGAATTGGAAAGACTTAATGGCATGTTGGATTAAAATGACATTAGGTTGACACAGGGACTGTGCATGTGTCTGTTTGTGTGGTTTTGCATGTGAACAGTGTTTTTCCTGTAGCTTTCAGTCCTTTAATTTTATGCAGCCCACCTAACCTACATTTTTATCTTGATGATCAACTGGTGAGTATAATTAGAACCTCTATGATGTTAAAACAAAGTATATGGCGTATTTTCTTGGGCACACAGTCTCTTCTGAGAGAGCACCAGTAATACTTTCCTCTCTGGTTTTAAACCCCCCTGAAGAGGTGTGAAAAGCAAAAAAAAATTTCCAGGTTGTTACTGTTGCAATGTGAAATCCATCCAGCTGTCTGCAAAATAAATAAATAAACAAAACTGGTGTGATCGCCGTTGTTCCCCACCTGAGTGAAAGGCACCCCAGAACGCTCAATGGCAACCACACCAACAGTCTGACTGAGCTCCAGGTCCAGGATGAGGATCTCCCTTGGATAAAGCAGCAGCATGTGGTTCCTCTTAGACGGTAGGTAGGACAGCTGCAGACAGTCATTCAGAGTCACCGCCTCTGTACTGCACCATCATGGCATGCGCGCACGCACACGCACACGCAAACACACACACACACACACACACACACACACACACGCAAACACACACACACACACACACACACGCAAACACACACACACACACACACACACACACACACACACACAGTATGAATCTAGCATTCTGGTTAAAAAAAATCTACAAAACAAAAACAAAACAAAAACAAAAAACTGATTTGAATAAGTTCTTAGAATTTCTGATTTTCTTTTTTCCACAATTTTCACACCGATTGGTTTCCCATTTCTGGTTGCTGTTTCCTTGGTCTTTTCATTTTAACCTCTCCTCCAATCAGCTCTTTCGGCATGGCTTTTTTATTGGGTCTAACCATTTACTTGTAATTTTTGTTCCACGTGTGAGTAATCAGAACCAAAACACAGCCACACTTATCTGAGATCAACACACTGTACAAGAGGCACTGATGAATTGGTCATGTGCAAATAAGGATATATGAACCCTCCAATTCTTCAAATCTAAGCGCTTCAGCATAACTTTGAAATCAAATAACTTATCACCACTCAAAATGAGTGAGAAAAGTTACCTAGGATATAATAAAACTAGGCCATAACCAAAACATATGCAAATAATATGTGTACCCATATCATAATTACGCAATAAACAATTTTAAACTACTTCAGGATTGCAGTGAATAATAATCTCATATCTTGGATCAAGTTTATCTTTATTCATGTCTTCTCACATAGCTGGCTGGCTGAATTTGTCATAAATGTTGTGGTTTTGCTATATCACAGGCAAGAGAAAATGTAAAGTGAATTTATTTTAATGACACAAGGCTGATGAATTAAGCAGATACTGATGCCATGAAAATTCCTCTTCCATTATCAAATGGAGTCTCTGAACAGCCAATCTCCTGTTAGATTAAGCCAGTTATTCCCTGTAACTTCATCAAACTGCAGGTGTTCTACTGAATTTGGCAGGATTATACTTGTGGCATCAGTAAGGCCCTTCTCTCTTTGATCTGTATACAACAAAGCGGTCATAGATATTTCACGAAGAGGGAGGAACACAGGGTGACGTATAAGAGTGGAGGAAAGTGCACACAGGGGGACTATATCTTATGTAGAAGGTGCGATCTGAAAGGGATTGGAGACCGCAAGGTGGTGACAGGGGAGAATGTAGCTAGGCAGCACCAGTTGGTGGTCTGTAGGATGACTTTGGAGACCAAGAAGAGGAAGCGAGTGAAGGCAGAGCCGAAGATCAAATGGTGGAAGTTGAAGAAGGAAGACTGCTGTGAGGAGTTAAAACAGGCACTGGGTGGTAGTAAAGTTACCAGATGGCTGGGCAACCACTGCAGAAATAGTGAGGGAGACAGCTGAGAAGGTACTTGGTGTGTCATCAGGATGGAGGAAGGAAGACAAGGAGACTTGGTGGTGGAACGAGGAAGTACAGCAAAGTATACAGAGGAAGAGGTTGGCAAAGAAGAAGTGGGATAGATGACGAAAGTAGACAGGAGTACAAGGAGATGCAGCATAAAGCAAAGAGAGAGGTGGCAAAAGCAAAGGAAAAGGCGTATTGTGAGTTGTATGAGAGGTTAGACACTAAGAAAGGGGAAAAGGACTTGTATCGATTGGCTAGACAAAGGGACCAAGCTGGGAAGGATGTGCAGCAGGTAAGGGCGATCAAGGATAGAGATGGAAATGTGCTGACAAGTGAGGGGAGTGTGTTGTGAAGGTGGAAGGAGTACCTTGAGGGGCTGATGAATGAAGAAAATGAGAGAGAGAGAAGGTTGGATGATGTGGGGATAGTGAATATGGAAGTGCAGTGGATTAGCAAGGAGAAAGTGATGGCAGCTATGAAGAGGATGAAGAGTGGAAAGGCAGTTGGTCCAGATGACATTCCTGTGCAGGCATGGAGATGTTTAGGAGAGATGGTAGTGGAGTTCTTAACTAGATTGTTTAGCACAATCTTAGAAAGTGAGCGGATGCCTGAGGAGTGGAGAAGTAGTATACTGGTACCGATTTTCAAGAATAACCGTGATGTGCAGAACTGTAGCAACTACTGAGGTATAAAGTTGATCAGGCACAGCATGAAGATATGGGAAAGAGTAACAGAAGCTAGGTTAAGAGAAGAGGTGACAGGGCGTCCGGGTAGCATAGCGGTCTATTCTGTTGCCTACCAACATGGGGACCGCCGGTTCGAATCCCCCGTGTTACCTTCGGCTTGGTCGGGCGTCCCTACAGACACAATTGGCCATGTCTGCGGGTGAGAAGCCGGATGTGGGTATGTGTCCTGGTTGCTGTACTAGCACCTCCTCTGGTCAGCCGGGGTGCCTGTTCAGGGGGGAGGGGGAACTGGGGGGAATAGCGTGATCCACCCACGTGCCACGTCCCCCTGGTGAAACTCCTCACTGTCAGGTGAAAAGAAGTGGCTGGCGACTCCATGTGTATTGGAGGAGACATGGTAGTCTGCAGCTCTCCCCCGGATTGGCAGAGGGGGTGCAGCAGAGATCGCAATGGCTCGGGAAGAGTGGGGTAATTGGCCAAGTACAATTGGGGAGAAATAAAAGGGGGAAAAAAAAAGATAAGATGTGAAAAGCAGCAGTATGGTTTCATGCCATGAAAGAGCACTACAGATGTGATGTTTGCTTTGAGAATGTTGATTGAGGAGTATAAAAAAGGCCAGGAGTTACATTGTGTCTTTGTGGATTTAGAGAAAGCATATGACAGGGTGCCAAGGGAAGGTGTGGTATTGTATGAGGAGGTTGGGAGTTGCAGTGAAGTATGTAGGAGTGGTGCAGGATATGTATGAGGAAAGTGTGACAGTGGTGAGGTGTGTGGTTGGAAAGACAGATGGGTTCAAGGTGGAGGTGGGATTACATCAAGGATTGGCTCTGAGCCCTTTCTTGTTTGCAATGGTGATGGACAGGTTGATGAACGAGATCAGGCAGGAGTCTCTGTGGATTATGATGTTTGCGGATGACACTGTGATCTGTAGCAAGAGTAGGTTCCAGGTTGAGGAGAGTCTGGAGAAGTGGAGGTTATGTACCGGAGAGAAGAGGAATGAAAGTCAGTAGGAACAAGACGGAATACATATGCGTGAATGAGAGGGAGGACAGTGGAATGGTCAGGATGCAAGGGGTGGAGGTGACGAAGGCGTATGAGTTTAAATACTTGAGGTCAACTGTCCAAAGTAACGGGGAGTGCAGAAGAGAGGTGAAGAAGAGAGTGCAGGCAGGGTGGAGTGGGTGGAGAAGAGTGTCAGGAGTGATTTGCGACAGAAGGTACCAGCAAGAGTTAAAGGGAAGGTTTACAAAACAGTTGTGAGACCAGCTATGTTACATGGTTTGGAGAAAGTGGCACTGATGAAAAGACAGGAGGCGGAGCTGGAGGTGGCAGAGTTGAAGACGCTAAGATTTTCATTGGGAGTGATGAAGAAGGACAGGATTAGGAACAAGTATATTAGAGGGACAGCTAGGGTTGGACGGTTTGGAGACAAAGCAAGAGAGGCAAGATTGAGATGGCTTGGACATGTGTGGAGAGATGTTGGGTATACTGGGAGAAGGATGCTGAATATGGAGCTGCCACAGAAGAGGAAAAGAGGAAGGCCAAAGAGGAGGTTTATGGATGTGGTGAGAGAGGACATGCATGTGGCTGGCGTGAAAAAGGAAGATACAGAGGACAGGAAGAGATGGAAAAGGATGATCCGCTGTGGCGACCCCTAACGGGAGAAGCTGAAAATAGCAGTAGTAGTAGTAGTAGTAGTAGTAGTAGTAGCAATAGCTTTAGTGTTAGTAGTAATAGTATTAGTTGTAGTGTTAGTAGTAATCATTTCCATTATAGTAGTAATCATTTTAGTTGTAGTAATAGTTTTAGCAGTAGTGTTATTAATAATAGTTTTTTGTAGTGTAAGTTTTAGCTGTAGTAATAGTTTTAGTAGTACAAGTCAAATCAACTTTATTTATATAGCCCGATATCACAAATTACAAATTTGCCTCAAGGGGCTTTACAGCAACACATCATGTAGTAATAGCTTTAACAGTAGTAGTAGCAATCTCTCCTCGTAAATCTCCTGATCACATTAACATCTGTGCCAATGTACATCAAACTTTGTCAAATAAAATATAAGCAATGACATCTCCATAATAATGAACTGTTTTTTATAGTTTTTAATCTTTTTAGTTATACAGCAAATTATGATTTTAATCACTTCAGAATATTGGACAATGGGCCGGTTATTTTACCATCACTTGACAATAGAACAAACGTGAGGTGATTCAAAACACAAATTTGCCTTAAGCACATGCACGCACGCGCACACGCCACCATTTCAAGCCTGCCATTTGTCATCTACCTTGGCACCATGGACGGCTCTTTACATTTACACGGACATTGTAAGGCTCAATATTTTCTTGGTAAATTTTGGCCGACGCCAATCCAATGTGTGGTTTGAGTCGGTGTGGCACTCTTAACAGCACATTTTGGCTGTAATTCGGCAACAAAGGCTTGACTTTTGGGGATATAAACCAGAGAAATTTCGATGACATGCCCCTGACGGGTTTTTGAGAAAAAATATGTGAAATGTCAGTTTACAGGTCGGGTGAGTAGCGGGTTTCGGAACACAAGGCATCAAATGACAAGCAGGCTTAGTTTTCAAAAATGTTTCAAACATGTCCAGACATGTCCAGACATGTGTCGAACACGCTCAAACATGTCCAGACAAGTCGTGTCGAACACGCTCAAAAGGCGTGCGGCAAACCTGCCCCACCCAGAACGTTCTTAGAGGTTGAAAGATATAAGTTCAATCTTTCTGTTGCTTTGATTTCTTGAAATAATCATAATTAATTACAAGCCTACTTGGTTAAATTATTACTTATCGACTTGGTATCAATCAAGTATTCTGATTCGGATTCTGAAACGGAGTTCCGAAGCTCCCTCTCCAGTTGCTCGGGTTAAAACGTGTCAAAAGCCGCCAACGATAAAAGCGGCAATTTAAAACCCACCCTTGAATTAAATTCGAATAAGCCTCGTCCAATCATACGTGGGGATCCGCGTTGTCCATCGCAAGAGAAGGCAAGTAATATAAGACAAGCGGCGGCGGCGGCGGACCGGCATTTCGACACGATGGACGTAACACGGAATAGCGGAGCAAGACAGGCGGGTGGACGGGGAAAGAGGAAGAACGAATACCGTTCTCAGCGACGAACATGGCAAAACGAGAGAACAGCGGCTTTGCCCGGTGATTCCCAGCAGGCTGAAAGCCGCAGACGGAAAAATGGAGGCCTGCCGGTGACGGTGGAGAGAGGAGGCAAAGCTAAACGGGGAAGAGCGGATTTGCCGGGTGATTCCCAGCAGGCTGAAAATGGAGGCCTGCCGGTGACGGTGGAGAGAGGAGGCAACGCTAAACGGGTAAGAAACGACATTAACTAAGCGAACAAAGTCTTATTCTGAATGACAGACGCACTATTTAGTATGATAATTTTATACGAACTGTCAAGAAATGGACCCCAAGTAAGAAATTACAGTTCAGTTATTATTATTAGAACAAGTTGTGGAACATAGCGAATATAAACGTTGAAAATAATCCCCAGTAGAACGACCAAGACGGTCATGATGGCCGTTTTGGATTTTCAAAGTTTAATAACTTGGTGAAAGAAGGGGGGGACACACCTGCCGCTGCACGAATTCTCCCAAAATTGCATATATTTTCGTCAAAATTAGTTTTTAGATCAATCGCAAAAAAAGAAAAGTTACGATAAACTCTACCTGAAACGACAACGGACGGTCAACATGACCGTTTCCTAATTTGCGCGTGATCGTGCGCGTCAAGTCACTATTTACGACGTGTTTTGGTCGCGAAGTTCATTGCGTTGTCCTAGAAAACAACCAGCGTTCCCCAGTGCAGAGAAATAGTCTAAATTTGATTTTTGATCATTGCCGACATGTCTGGTTACAGACGCACCATGAGTACCACCGACGCGTTGCGGGATTTACAGGCGTTGGACAGCGGCCATTTTAAATTGTTTGAAAAATAGTATTAAAGTTGTTAAAATGTTAATTTTGGTATCAGTTTCATAACACGCATACTAACATATGTAACGCCTTAATATCTCAATTGGGTATTCATCTTGACAGAATATAGAGTTTTAAAACTGGCGGTCATTTTGACCGCCCGTGGTCGTTGTTTGGGACTGTTTATTTATTTTTACTTCTTTTTTACATTTCACGTTTTAGAGGCCTTTTTATATTTGTTAGATTAGCAATATTTCCTTCAGCTATCAGCATTCACACACATTTCTGCAGTAAATGAATTTTCTAGTCTAAATTTGATTTTTGATTATTGCCAACATGTCTGGTTACAGACGCCGTTATCTCAGTGTCACGTTGACATGTCAAACTGCTATTCAAAGTAACGAGCTAGTTATATATGAACTAACTCTTTTGAGTTAACTCTTTGGAGTATTACAAATACCCAAAAAGCACCTCTTTTATGTTGACAAGTTTGTATTCTGAAGCAATGCACACTCAAGAAATTTAGATTCCTTCAGTTGGAGGGAATCGGTTTCCAGAAAAGTTTTAAGTAACCTCAACTTTTTTTTAAATACTATATTTTGCAGGGTTTTTATAGAGGAGAGCAACAAGACAAAAGGAGTGAGAGATCCTCAACAGTTAGGGAGGCAGACAAGAGGAGGAGCGACAGTGAAAGGAAGCCAGATGAAGTTGCTCAACTGAAAACCCGGCTGAAGTACTTGTCTATGGTGCTGGAGGAGCTCCAAATGAGATGCTTATATTTGGAGAGGGCTCTCAAAGAGACGGAGGTCAGCCACAACATGTGGCAGGAGGAGAGGGAGTCTCTCATCCATGACAATGAGAAACTTGAGCTTGAGAACAAGATCCTCAGAAAAGAGTCTCTCCTTAATGCTAACATGTTGAAGGAAGCGCTGTATGATAAGGAGGCATGTCTTAGCACCTTTGAGAAGGAAAAAGAAGTTATTCTCCAGAACAAAGATTCACTTCTGCAACAGATAACCTTCCTGCGAAGAGAAGCACCCCGTAAAGAGAAAGAGTTTGAAATATTGTTTGCTGAAGAGAAAGCGGAAGTCCAAATGGCACTGAACAAGCACTTTATCTTGGAGCTTTCTCAACAGGAGGAGGAAAGTGCGCAAAAGATCACGGTTGCCCTCAACCAGGCTGAGCAGGACTTAAGGAGTAATCTTGACCAGTGGCAGATGGAAAAAGAATGTCTCCTTGAAGAAAACAAAGAGACTCAGCTCATGGTGCTTCAGGCTCAAGAAGAAGTTCGGCTGCTCAAACAGAGCAGGGAGGAGGCAGAGCTGAGATGGACTGCTCTTCTTGGCCTGAAGGAGGAGCCGCAGTTCCCAGGTACCGACTCGCTGGCCTCAACAACAAAGGCTAACAAGAGTTGGGAGGACAAGGAGTTCACAAAGAAAGAGAAGAAGGAGCAGAAACTGTTGACCAAGAGGGCAAAGCAGGAGAAAAAAATATTTTTTGAGAAGGAGAAAGAAGGCAACAAGGTGCCCAAGAAAACAAACTTCTTTCTTTCTTTCTTTGCCAAGAAAGGAGTCTTTTCTTAGTTTGTAGTTGCTTAGTATTTAGTTGTAGTGTAAATAGTGTTAGTTATAAGTAGCATTAGTAGTGTTAGTAATAATATTTTCAGTTGTATTAGTAACTGTGTTAATAAGAGTTTTCGTGTTAGTAGTTAAATTATTAGTAGCAGTGTTAATAATTTCAATTGTAGTAGTAATAGTTTGTGTTCAGTTTTAGTATTACAAATTTCAGTGTTAAGATTTTTAGTGTTAAGAGTTTGTGTTAAGAGTTATAATGTTAAGAGTTATAATGTTAATAGTTTTAGTGTTAAATTATTAGTAGCAGTGTTAATAATTTCAATTGTAGTAGTAATAGTTTGTGTTCAGTTTTAGTATTACGAATTTCAGTGTTAAGCTTTTTAGTGTTAAGAGTTATAATGTTAAGAGTTATAATGTTAATAGTTTGTGTTAAATTATTAGTAGTAGTGTTCATAATTTCAATTGTAGTAGTAATAGTTTGTTCAGTTTTAGTATTACGAATTTCAGTGTTAAGCTTTTTAGTGTTAAGAGTTTGTGATAAGAGTTATAATGTTAAAAGTTATAATGTTAATAGTTTTAGTGTTAATCATTTTATTAAGAGTTTCAGTGTTAAGTGTTTTATTGTTAAGAGTTTTAGTATTAAATAGTAATAATAAAAAATCAATCTTATATAGCGCTTTTCTAGTACTCATTGCTTTACAATAAATGGAGTGAAACAAGATGACGGATGAACATAACACAGACATACAGGGGTGGGTGGGAAGAGGGAAGCGGCAGCCACACGCAACGCCAGCTGTACTCTGACTTGGACAGATATAAAGGGAAAGAAAAACAAATATCGTAAATCACAGATGCAGGTTAAGCGCTCAGTCCCCAGCCTACCCCAAACCAGGGGTGTATGAGTATTTACAGTGCATCCGGAAAGTATTCACACCCCTTCACTTTCCCCACATTTTGTTATGTTACAGCCTTATTCCAAAATGGATTAAATTCCTTTTTTTCCTCATCAATCTACATACAACACCCCATAATGACAAAGCGAAAAAGGTTCTGCAGAAATTTTTGCAAATTTATTAAAAATAAAAAAACTGAAATATTGCATGTACATAAGTATTCACACCCTTTACTCAGTACTTGGTTGAGGCACCCTTGGCAGCAAGTCAGCCTCAAGTCTTCTTGGGTATGAATCTACAAGCTTGGCACACCTATATTTGGGGTATTTGTCCCATTCTTCTCTGCACATCCTCTCGAGCTCTGTAAGGTTAGATGGGGAGCGTCGCTGCACAGCTATTTTCAGGTCTTTCCAGAGATGTTCAATGGGGTTCAAGTCTGGGCTCTGGCTGGGCCACTCAAGGGCATTCACAGACTTGTCCCGAAGCCACTCCATCGTTGTCTTGGCTGTGTGCTTAGGGTCGCTGTCGTGTTGAAAGGTAAACCTTCGCCCCAGTCTGAGGTCCTGAGCGCTCTGGAGCAGGTTTTCATTAAGGATCTCTCTGTACTTTGCTCCATTCATCTTTCCCTCGATCCTGACTAGTCTCTCTGTTCCTGCCGCTGAAAAACATCCCCACAGCATGATGCTGCCACCATGCTTCACTGTAGGGATGGTATTAGCAAGGTGATGAGAGGTGCCTGGTTTCCTCCAGACGTGACGTTTGGCATTCAGGCCAAAGAGTTCAATCTTGGTTTCATCAGACCAGAGAATCTTGTTTCTCATGGTCTGAGAGTCCTTAGGTGATTTCTGGCAAACTCCAAGCGGGCTGTCATGTGCCTTTTACTGATCAGAGGCTTCCGTCTGGCCACTCTACCATAAAGGCGTGATTGGTGGAGTGCTGCAGAGATGGTTGTCCTTCTGGAAGGTTCTCCCATCTCCACAGAGGAACGCTGGAGCTCTGTCAGAGTGACCATCAGGTTCTTGGTCACCTCCCTGACCAAGGCCCTTCTCTCCCAATTGCTCAGTTTGGCTGGGCGGACAGCTCCAGGAAGAGTCCTGGTGGATCCAAACTTCTTCCATTTACGAATGATGGAGACCACTGTGCTCTTCGGGACCTTCAAAGCTGTAGATTTTTTTTGTACTCATCCCCAGATCTGTGCCTCAATACAATCCTGTCTCAGAGGTCCACAGACAATTCCTTTGACTTCATGGCTTGGTTTCTGCTCTGACATGCACTGTCAACAGTGGGACCTTATACAGACAGGTGTGTGCCTTTCCAAATCATGTCAAATCAATTGAATTTACTACAGGTGGACTCCAATCAAGATGTAGAAACATCTCAAGGATGATCAGTGGAAACAGGATGAACCTGAGCTCAATTTTGAGGGTCATAGCAAAGGGTGTGAATACTTGTATATGCAATATCTCAGTATCTTTTTATTTTTAATAAATTTGCAAAAATTTCTACAAAACCTTTTTCACTTTTTCATTATGGGGTATTGTGTGTAGATTGATGAGAAAAAAAAAGAATTTAATCCATTTTGGAATAAGGCTGTAACATGACAAAATGTGGGGAAAGTTAAGGGGTGTGAATACTTTCCGGATGCACTGTATGTATGCATGCATGTGAAAGCATGTGTATACATGGATATTGTTGTAGGAAGTTTTTAATGTGGACCCCTGCTATTAAGAATTTTAGTAACCCAGCCACTGAGGATGCACAAGCCAGTGCATTCTTGGTGCCGGATAAATGGGGAGGGTTGCATCAGGAAGGTCATCCGGCATAAAATCTTTTTGCCAAATCAAATATGCGGATCATACGTCTGATTTCAATACCGGATCACACCAGATACTGAAAGCAAAGGCTCGCATACTTTTGCCACTCACAGATATGTAATACTGGATCATTTTCCTCAATAAATAAATGACCAAGTATAATATTTTTGTCTCATCTGTTTAATTGGGTTCTCTTTATCTACTTTTAGGACTAGTGTGAAACTCTGATGATGTTTTAGGTCATATTTATGCAGAAATATAGAAAATTATAAAGGATTCCCAAACTTTCAAGCACCACTGTATGTACGCGAGAAGTGACTGGAACAATAATAGATTTGTAAGAATAGACAGTGGATGTGACTTATTTAGTGGCACCTGCAGAATTCTTTCTCATAGTACAAACAATAATCTCATCCAAATATCAGAATAGACAAAAAGACTGCAAATCAGGGTGAGTTTCCAGTAGTGCAGGTAGTGACATGTTTGCAAGTATGTATATATGAGAAGGAGAGAAAGAGAGGGAGCGAGAGAAAGCAAGGGAGAACAAGGAAGACAAACAGGAAGGAGACGTAGGATTTATTTGTTTTTGATCAGCATGGCAATTTTCTACAAAAGCTGCTCCCTTATCTTTCCCACTGTAATGATGTATAAAATTACAAAAGAATAAATTTGAATGGGAAATTACAGGCAGAGTTGTGCATGTATTTTGTGTATATCTGAGGTAAGGCAGGGCTACATAAGCGGCAGGCACATCTGTGCCACCAAAACATCAGGGACTACAAAAAAGGGATAAGTGACTTCTGTGAGAATTCTGTGTCATGGCTTAGATTACAAAGAAGAGGTAGATTTTTAGAGAAGAGAGAGCGAGAAACACAGGGAGAAGGAGAGAGAGAGGGAAAGAGACAAACAAAGCCACAAAAAAAAAGCTCCCTCCCTCCCTCTCTGGACATGGAGATTACTGCAGGCAATGACACACAGAGGAAAACATAGTAACACTGCCATATGTATTCACTCACACACAAACACACAACACCAAAGCATACATATTTAATTTAGGCCTAGCAGTTATTTTGTTATACTAGGCATGTAGGGAAAGGGAAAAAACAAACAACAGCTTAGAGTGAGGTTGTTTTGTAGGTCTTCTGAACCAGCGGAGCACATTTATGTACAAATAGAGTCAAAGAGGCTTGTCTATAAAAATTCTTTTAAATATTTTTTTTATTCCCCCCCTCCCTTCTCCTCAATTGTATCCGGCCAATTACCCTACTCTTCCAAGCTGCCCTGGTCGCTGCTCCACCCCTTCTGCTGATCCGGGGAGGGCTGCAGACTACCACATGGTCACCAGCCACTTCTTTTCACCTGACAGTGAGGAGTTTCGCCAGGGGGACGTAGCCTGTGGGAGGATCACGCTATTCCCCCCAGTTCCCCCTCCCCCCCGAAAAGGCACCCTGGCCGACCAGAGGAGGCGCTAGTGCAGCGACCAGGACACACACCCACATCCGGCTTCCCACCCGCAGACACGGCCAATTGTGTCTGTAGAGACGCTTGACCAAGCTGGAGGTAACACGGGGATTCGATCTGACGATCCCTGTATTGGTAGGCAATGGAATAGACCACTACGCTACCCGGACACCCCGTCCTTTTATACTTTAATCCAAAAACTACATTGTGGAAATATTTTTTAAAAATAGTGGACAGAAAGGGAATTAAATTTACATCAACATAATGCATTATTTGGATGAGAAGGGACTTTAGCCATGGATGCACAAGAAAATACAAGAGAAAAAAATGAGTCTACCCTGCTGAATTTTTTTTCTTTTATCATACTGTCCATAAATCTCAATTCTTAAATTGAGATTTATGAAAACTGTGCAAAGTACAACACAGATGTATCTAGGCTTATAACTCATGCACTATGCCAGAGACAGTAGTTCATAATGTCCTCATTTTAACATTTCTGAATATTGGGGAGTGCGAAGCTTGGTTGAACAGGTGCTCTAATAACTGAAAGTCCTGTGAAAATGCTTTATTTGATATATTTCATGCCATGCTTTTCCTACCTTCTTGTTCTTCAACAAAAACCAGTAAAATGATTAAAAGCTATTTGTTATAGGTAGATAATACAATTTCTTCATGGCCAATAAATACTCAATGAAAACAATTAATGAAAACAAATAATTAAAACGGAGCGTACGTAGGTCTGCCTATAAACAGGAATATGTATGCATGTTTGTCAAAGTATGTGTACTATGCATGCAAATTAAGGTGTGTCTACACATTCCAGCCAGTCACACCAGACACACTTTGTAGCCCCCGTCAATCTTAGTGAGGGGAGCAGACCAATCTGAGAAACTGTGCCGGTTAACAGTCACCGTAATGGGTGCCAGATGAGTCTCTAATATGCATAACATAGTACTGTATTCAAAGGAATTCTGATTACAGCCTGGGAGAGCCGAGTCAAGTTTAAATCCCACATTTATCAACCAGACAAGAGAGGAAGTCGGGGAGAGAGAGAGAGAAGAGATAATACCACTCATGCGGTATTACAAAAACATACAGAGCCTATATACAGACAGGGGCACAGTGATTGAATACAGTGTTTAACAGTAACAGTGAGAGAGTTGTGGGGGGGGGGGCAGAGAGAAAGGGAGAAAAGAAGTAGGCTAAAGATAGCAGGATATGGACATAAAGGGAGACAGGGACATGACAAGAGGCAAGAGACGGCATAAAGACAAGTAATATTAATGAGCGTTTGTTATTAGAGCTAGTTGAGGGGGTGGACGAAGAAGCTGGGGAGGTGCTGCTATAAATAAGCCTATCTGACAGTCAAACCACTCAGGGAGGAAGCTGGCAACACATCAAACAATCATTTGGGCTTCCTCCTTCTTAACTTTTTCAAAACTAAAACTACTTTACAGTCAGACGTTGAATAGTGTAAAAATTAGGTTTGTCATTAATCCTTGTGCACTGCAGTATTGAAGAGATGTAATGGGATTTGACTGGTCATAGAAAAAGTGAATCTGCCAAATCATTGTTGTTGGGGTCATTTTTCACACATTACCAGCAAAGTTGCTGTGATTTACAGTATCTGTTAAGAAGGCAACTATTACTTAGATACAGCTTTGCTGTGCTCTCGATCTTGACCGTTTGCAGCTGTAACTGCTAAGTATTTAGCCATTATGACAGCAAGTACAGGGCCTGAATAATAGTCCAGTAAAATTAGCTCACAAGATTTGTTGTGAATAAAATCTCCCAGAGATGCCCTTAAACAAGGCGAATCGCTGTTGCTCCAGGAGAGCTGCCCTGCAATCAACAGAACAAGAGTACTGCTTTTACCGACTAGCTCCTTGGTGTGAATGTATTCCACCGTGACAGTATGACTCGAAACTATCAGTGAAGGTCATCCTCACTGGTTGAATAATTGTCAAGAAAGAAATCATCAACACTCCTTTAAAACAACTCAAAATCTCTCAGACAAAATTGTGCAATGCTTTGCACTGTGTAGTTAACTCGGTTATTCTTACGTGGGCTTCTCGTTGGTGATGAGCACTTTGACTTTGTTAAGGGCCTTCTTCGCACCAGTGGGGGCAGGGGCAGCAGCAGGAGCAGGCTTAGTGTGAGCAGGGCTAGCATGGGGGCTAGCAATATAGACCTTCTTACCGGCATTCCCTGGTGGCTTGGAGTGCGAGAAGTCTGTGATAAAGACGATCCCCTCGCTAGTCAGCACTATACCAGTAAAAGGGAGAATAGGTACAAAACAATGGTAAGTCATAATGAAAAAGTCACTGTTGAGCAAGAGAGACTGGATGTAATCAATTTGACGCAAAATGGCGAGAGAAATTTGAGACAGTCATTGAATCTGGAGATGTATGCCACATTTTTTAAAAGGTACAATCCTTAAGTAAAAAGTATAACACAGAACTAGATCCTGCTATCACTCAAACTGGTTGATAATTATCCTAAAACAAGGACTAACACTAAACAACAACTAAATCTGAATTTCCAATGTTTTCTGATGCTGTAAAAGGTTTGTTTATATCGATGATGTCTGTACATTTTGGAGTAAACGAGCCTATATTTTCAATTACAATCACTTGAGAAAGACACAAAATGCTCATCTTCAAACTATGACTCAAGATCTTCAATTATGTAAATACATTTCGATTTTATATGGCCAAATAATTCACAGATTGGGCCTCTAATTATCTTTGTAGCTGTCACTCGGTGAAATGATCTGTTGGGTTAGCGCTGCCCTAAAATTGTTTCTGTTATCCGTGTCTTTTACAAACAAGGACATGAAGGAATTTAGATTTTACCGAATGAACAGTTAGCATAACAGAATGCCATTTCTGCAGTGATAACAAACCTTTAAAATGCACTTAGAAATATAATATACAGGTCCCAATCGTCTCATGGTGATTTTTATTACATATTGAGCCACTTGAGGTGTAAATAAACAACTTATGATGTAACATGGAGATCTGTGGGGGAGACATGGGGAGTTGTGTCAAATATTTAGAGTGGACACATTGTTCACCTACAGGCCATGTTGGAGGGGTCGAAAGGATCAAAGGAGAAGGAGAGGATGTTCTCAGCATAGCTCTTCTTCCACAGCTTGGTGCCTGTGTCACCATTCCACAGCACAATGTAGTTGGGGGGGTGGACAGCTAACAGGAGATCACGAGATGCATCCTGATTCCACAGCCATTCCAAATCTGAAAGGCAGCAGTGGTTTGTGTGTGATAGGATGCGAGAGAGAAATATGAATGAGAGGGAGAGAAGTTGAGACAGTTGGAGACAATGTGTCAGGGGGGTTGGATGAAAAACAGAGATTGAAGAACGAGGGAATGAAAGATGGAGAGGGTGGGAGCGTGCCAGAAAGACAGGCACACAAATATGGGAAGCGCATCTTAATAGAAACAAATGAATAACATTATTCATAATCTGCGACATGGCTCAGCGCTGCTTTTTGCCAGCGTTGATTGGGGAACGAGCTCTCCCAGTTGTGAGCTGAGATTAAAACATCTAATGTTGAGCCAACACAGAAAAGAGAGATGGTCGTGGTAGTGGGGGGGGGGGCAGAGGCCCCATTACCTTGGATTGGTTTGGAGTGCTCCTGGATCTCACAGTGAGCAGTGCCACTGACCACATCCCACACAATAATCTTCCCTGAGGCATCTCCTGAAGCCAGCCGCAGAGAGTAGGGTGAGCTCAAGCTGTGGTGGTAGTTTTCTCTGGACCATTTCACCTGTGAACACAAACACAACCGAGCACTGAGAGTCTGGCATTACTTTCAGTGTTCCACTAAGAGAAAATAAAGACCGCTTTACACCATGAGATCTCACATCCAAGCCAAAATCTGCAGATTTTCTTTCAAGTCTTGAGGACTTCTTAAAAAATGTCTTGCAAATACAAACACAGCTAAGCACTGAGTCTTGCATCACCTTGAATGTTCCACTACAAAGAAAATAGTGAAAATTGAAAACTCACCCCATATACACTGCTTAGACCATGAGATTTCATCTTCAGAGCAAAAAGCTGCAGATTTTGCTTAGAGTCATGTCTTACGTGTTTTAGTTTCAATTGGTTGACATAATCATAGTCTTCATAAATTGGAGCAAGAGAGAGAGAGCTTTTTTAATAAGATGCAAATAAACACACAACGCCGAAATGTCGCCAACTCAAGTTCCCAGTTGAAAAAGACAAATTAAAAGTACAGACGAGTTGGAGTTTAAACTAACAATTATTTCTGATGTTTTTTTGCTTACGTTTTTTTCCCCACAGATAAGCTTACTTTATATATAATGGTCATTCCTTTATTTTCCCCACTGGGACTAGGTAGTGAGAAACGGGCTGGTGATATGGTTGTGTTGCTTTACAAGATTAAAGTGTGTTCTTGGGTGAGTAATGAGAGTCTAGGATTGAGACAGGGCACTGATAATCACTGTAAGGTTTATAGCCTATTATTCACCTTCCTATAAACTCACAGGCGCACACAAAAAAAAACCCCACAAACAAACAAACACAAACACTACTGTGCACAAGTATACTTACACAATGAGACATTACAGGGCTTTCCATCAGAGTTAAAGAACAGTGTTATCAATGTTCTCATATTGGTTCACAGTACAACAGAGCCTAATCTGTCTACTGTCAGGATGAGGAAACAACTGAGCTCAAGGTTACACAGTACTATCGTTCATACCAGGTGACGAGACATTACTCTACAAGCAGATGGAGGGTTTCATACTTAAAACAGGAACCTAATTCATGAGAAAACTGTATTATGAAACAAATTTCACACTATTTATTTTTACAAATTATGCTGCATCTCAAACACATACATCAAATTAAAGTGGATCAACTTTACTTTTTTTCTGCTTTCTATGAACACATTTGCAACTAATAGAAACCTTTTTTTGCAATTACTGAGAAGGGCCTGACCAGAGGAAAGGTTTGCTGCACTATAATAGTCTTTTCTTCATCTTATGAGAAACACAGCATCCATTATTTTCAATTCATTCAAGTCTGAGGTTTGTCTCCTAACCCCAACACCCTTAATCCCAACCCATTTAGGAGGGGAACAATTATCAAAAAAGGCATGTACTGGTTTTAAACAAATCTGAGATTAATAGTGCATTGAGTTTAATTTTGGATTGTGTCATCTCATGAACTGAGTGTTTTAAACACAAATAAAAAGCAATGAAATGACACTAAATCAGAAACCTTTTGGGAGCTCAGCTATATTTTGATCAGAGTTTTATCTGAGCAAGAAAAGTAAACGATTATTTCTCAGGCACACAATATGAGCTCTATGAGAAATTTATGTAAAACATACATGGGTTTTAAACTGCGCCTGGTTAAAATAGTCGAGATAAAATTGAGTTCAAATTTTCTCTCTTTCAAAAGAATGCCACAGACACAGGATTATCATTTAATGATGTAACCAAATCATTTTTACTACTTTTTCAAAATATTTTCTGAAACAATCCAAACCATATTGAAACCACGGTCATTGCTTAAAGGGAAATTTTACCATCATTATCACTGATGTCAATGTTAAATGATGTCAATGTTAAATGTAATGTGAATTTATAGATGCAACAAAAAAATTAAATATACCCAATACTGGCTGACAAAATGGCACTTTCTGCCTCTAGCTGAAGTTGAAGAATGGCGTTTCCCTTTAAATTGAATGAAATTTCAGTTATAATGATGCTTTAGTGGCCATGGTAGGTACCGCAACTGTGCTGTCACTTTATTCGGGGTCAACAACGCCTGTAATCGCGCTACTCAATATTGGCTTCCACTCACCTTGACCACGATGGCTTTGTGCCTCTCTAGAACCTGTATGGTCTGAGCTGTCTTCGGATCGATGATAAGGATGCTAGAGTGACATCCCTGAGCTATCAGGCCCTGCCAACCCCTAGAGGAGATGGAGACAATAAAGGAGAGGAGACTGAGCCAAAGATAAAAAGGAAAACTGCATGACAGGTCAAGTGTGAGGGAACTCAAGGACCCTTCTGCTGCAGACCAGATGAGATGTTATGGAAGAGGAAGAATAAGTAGGTTATTCAATGGACTTTTCAAAATCTGACTCTAAACATATGATTTAATGAGATCACATTGCTATATGTCCACTCTTGACCTAAAAATAACTTTGCTGAGCCTCTTAGCCCTCCCTCGTTTTGAATAAAACCCAAGCCTGACTAACATTATATCTTGTTTGAAGATCTAACAACAGCAGAATCCCATTTTTTCTGCTGCCAAACTTGTCCCTTTATGACAGGATGATAAAAGTCATGTTCAAACTGCAAGTGACAGCACAGCCTAAGGTGGGGGAATTATAAATTGTTGTCAGGGCAGAGAACTTAAGTGGTTAACTACAGAGGACAAATGCATCATCTACAGAGATTGGGGTGTGAAAGTTGCCTATTTACCATCTAATCAAATTGAATTATGTACAATCATGATGCAGATGACAAGAAATTCTTTACCAAATATGACCAGAGCAAACATTTCATTTATCAAAATTAAGAAAAAGACATAAATCTAACCATACCAGAATATAATATATTGAATTATACCTATATAATCATAACATGTGGAATAATATTGTCTAAAGGTCATTACACAAGTAATGTTTTATTGCGCAGATCTGAAAAGTATAGAAAAGTATGGAAAATTATTTTCTGAATTTCTAGGTCTGAAAAGGTATGGAAATTACCAAAAAAAGATGACTACTAGTGTGGAGAAAATGTTTTACAGATATAAGTTAAAATAATTTTCGTTGAAAAGCTGTATCATTTTTGGTCTCTGGTAGTCTGTAGAGAATTAGACCTAGACTACAGCAGTTCTGATCCAGCAGCAGGGTGAATACCAGAGCTAGAAAACTAGCCAATCTGCAGTCATGGGGACTTGCAAGTTACTGTGTCCTTGGACAAAAAAATAAAATTGAGACAGATTCTTTTCCACTTTATTGCTCATAAGACAGACTAGCTGAAAATCTTTCTTGATATTTGGTTAGAGAATAATGACCACAATCCTTAATGAATTGCTCTTATAGTTTCATGACCGAATTGTTTGTCTTGCCCAGCACTCTGGCAGTCTTATTAGGCTAGATATCAGTAATGATAAAAATGGTAAAAAATCACTTTATTTTTAAGTACTTTAATTTAATAAGCTAAAAGGAACTGAAAATATAATAATACAGCATTAGTTAGTTAAGCCGGCATACGGCACAACTGACAATACAGGCTCTATCTGCCAATTAGCTTATAATATAGGTATAAGTCATGTAGGGAAAATTGCTTTTTCTCCGAGTCTGAAGGACAAGGTCTGGAAAAAGTCTGGGCTTTGAAGATTGAAAATGGGCAGGAGCCCATAAAGCATTTAATGACAGCTGTTGCTTTGAGCGACGGCTTGGTCCCAGTCTTTCTGAACCAACCACACACAATAAAACTTTTCTACAGCACATAACACTCTTCACGCACAATTACTGTGTCACAATGTAGATCACGAGTCACCGGTGCAATGAATGAGAGCCTGCTGCTTCAAACTCCGCATCATACCGTTAATTTAATTGAGTTTACGAAAACGTCAGATGATATAATCACCAACACGTCACCGTAGTAATACAGAGGACTTTTAATCATTCGGCGTTAAGTCAAAGAAGATGGTTCTACGTAATACCTGACATTTGAGTATCAAAATTAGCTAAGGTAGCTAGCTATGCTAACGTTTGTGCTTGCAGTACTCACCAATCTGCAGCGGGTTTGTTCTGCAAATTGAGCGTGCCAGTCAAAGTCCGAGCTGCGAGTTTGATATTTACGGTAAAAGGATTCATTATTTGTTAGGAGTAATCCTACTTCATTAATGTTTATAGGCTGACACTGCACACAAAAATGTGGCTTCAATGGCTCGACCTGTCATAGATAAACAGGAAGTGAACTGGTGTTTCATAATGTAATGCCGTGTAGGAATGAGTCGTGGCTTTTAAGAGTTCCACAATAATATCAACAATTCTCTCAGACGCTCAGATTTTTTTTGACGCAAACATGAAATCATTGTCATTTTAATTTCTTACGGGTAAGATGAGTAAGAATGGATTTTGTACTAAATACAGCATTTATTGCTGACACCGGATCTTGCGGATGACATTGTGATCCGTAGCGGGAGTAGGGAGCAGGTTGGGGAGAGCCCGGAGAGGTGGAGGTATCCACTGGAGAGAAGAGGAATGAAAGCCAGTAGGAGCAAGACGGAAAACATATGCGTGAACGAGAGGGAGGGCGGCGGAATGGCGAGGATGCAAGGATTCAAGATTTAGTTTATTGTCACTTTCATTATGTACCTGCGCACATTAATAAAAACGAAACGCCGTTTCACCCCGTCCACAGCAGTGCAACAGAGAGGGGGAAAAAATACACATCCAAAAATTTCCTAAAAACGATACCACTAAAAACACAAAACCAGAGAGATGAAAACAAAGAAAGCACAAACAATTAACAACACAGTCCATTCAAGTGCAACACAGTCCATTAAAGTGCCATTTCATTTTAAATGTTGACAGCCGGTGTCTGTCAACGAGTGACCAGCACTGATTGGGGGGGGGGGGGCAGTTAGAGAGAGTATGTGGATGGGCATGACCGTGGGGGTGGGGGGGTGGACACAGTTTGTTAATAAAGGAGTAGAGGTGACGAAGGTGGATGAGTTTGAATACTTGGGGTCAACTGTACCAAGTAACGGGAAGTGCGGAAAAGGTGAAGAAGAGAATGCAGGCAGGGTGGAGTGGGTGGAGAAGAGTGTTAGGAGTGATTTGCGACAGAAGGGTACCAGCAAGCGTTAAAGGAAGGTTTACAATATGGTAGTGAGACCAGCTGTGTTGTATGGTTTGGAGACAGTGGCACTGAAGAAAAGACCGGAAGCGGAGCTGGAGGTGGCAGAGTTGAAGATGCTAAGATTTTCATTGGGCGTGATGAAGAAGGACAGGATTAGGAACGAGTATATTAGAGGGACAGCTAGGGTTGGACGGTTTGGAGACAAAGCAAGAGAGGCAAGATTGAGATGGCTTGGACATGTGTGGAGGAGAGATGCTGGGTATATTGGGAGAAGGATGCTGAAGATGGAGCTGCCAGGGAAGAGGAGAAGAGGAAGGCAAAAGAAAATTCAAGATTAAAGATTTTTTATTTATTACGTCTCATTATAAAATTATAAGAGAGTAAAATTCTTGAGTTTCGGCTCCTCAACACTGCAGCAACAATAGTAACTGAATAACAACAAAACTGAACAAAAAAGCAGCAACAATAATAGTATGTGACGTATGTAAGGTAATGTGTGTGTGTGTGTGTGTGTGTGTGTGTGTGTAGGCCCAGTCACAATAAATGTGCACACGTGTGTGTGTGTGTGTGTGTGTGTGTGTGTGTGTGTGTGTGTGTAGTTGTCTGCATATCCGTGTGTGTCTTTGCATGCCAAGCTACCTGTGTGTGTGTGTGTGTGTGTGTGTGTGTGTGTGTGTGTGTGTGTGTGTGTGTGTGTGTGTGTGTGTGTGTGTGTGTGAGTTTCTAACGGATGATCACAGGCCAGTACCATCAGTCCGGCACCAGGCTTAGTGTCTTTTAATGTTCTTTGTTCAAAAGCCTGGTTGCTTGGTGGAAAAAAGCTGTTCTGGAGCCTACTGGTCCAGGCTATGAGGCTGTGATACCGCTTGCCTGATGGTAGCAGCTCGAACTGCCCATAGTTTGGGTGGCTGGAGTCTTTGAAAATCCTACAGGCTTTGCTGACATAATGTCTATTGTATATGTCCTGGATCGAGGGAAACTCACATCCACTGATGCCCTGGGCTGTCCGCACAACCCTCTGCATTGTTTTGCGGTTGTGGGCAGTACAGTTCCCATACCAGGCGGTGATGCATCCAGTCAGGATGCTCTCAGTTGTGCCTCCGTAGAAGGCCCGTAGGATCCTGGGCCTCGTGCTGACTTCTTCAGTCGCCTGAGGTGAAAGAGGCGTCGCTGTGCCTTTTTCACCACATGGCTTGTGTGTTCATCCCAGGTGAGGTCATCAGTAATGTGGACATTTCAGAGAACTTGAAGAACTTAATCCTCACCACGAGGTTTATGGATGTGGTGAGGAATGACATTCAGGTGGCTGGCGTGACAGAGGAAGATGCAGATGACAGGCAGAGATGGAAACCGATGATCCGCCGTGGCGACCCCTAATGGGAGCAGCCAAAAGTAGTAGTAGTAGCAGTAGTAGTAGTAGCGGCATGCAGACCGCATATTTATCTGCTACAGTTTGCCAACCTTTGAATGGTTTGCTGTTTTTTTATTTTTTTATTTAACTTTTATTTAACCAGGAGGATCCCGCTGAGATTACAAACATCTTTTTCAAGGGAGACCTGGCCAAGATAGGCAGCAGCAATTAGAAAGCACAGATACAAAATCACACAGTTGCAAAATTACACATTTGTGTTAAATGATCTAATAGTTCTGTTAACAGAACTATTAGATCATTTGATACATTACCAAAGAACTAATAGTTTCCCTTATGGTAAAAGATATTACTTTGTGTCTCTGTGACTATTACATGTTGAAAATCAGCGATTTATTTAGACTTGAAGTATTTCAAACCTCACTCACTTTTGGAGTGTAGCCCATAGATTTCCTACTTTTATAACATTTACATTGACGTTATCATGCTATCATGTGCAGTATATGATACTTCTAAAACAGTTGTTAGATTAGCTGAAGGTTCAGGAAGACATTTTCTTCACTCTGTTGATTTGCTTCAAGTACTGTCCAAACTCTTATTCTTATCTTCTCCTGAAAAGTGGCAAAAAACATTAAAACCAAATCTGACATACTGAATCTTTTTAGACAAGTAATTTTGCATGGTGAGCCCAATTTGATATGCCAATTAGGGAAAGCATGATGAATAAAGATGGGACCTTATTCGAATTTCAATACGGCAGGCTGTCTTAATGAACCTTTATCAAATGTTACTGTGTAACATGGGAATTGCATTTTATTCACAAATCTCTGGAAGTTTTTTTTCCTGATTTACATGTCTACCCACCCACAGCTTGGATATCTTCCTGTCATTCAAAATTACCTTGTGGTCACAGTTTTCTGCACAAGGAATTTAGACGCAAAGGAGTTACCCCTGTCACATTCATCATAATTATTGTTGGCTTGCTGTCAGCGGGATCCCTGCTGAACTGATACAACGACAATATACAATTTATTTGCCTACAGTTGCAGCACACATTTGTTACTTAAAGTTGGATGCATTGCTGTTTTGCATATCAAGATTGCCGTCTCAGTGAATAGTTTTAATAGTTTGCAGCAGAAAGAATGACCATGATATCTACTTGGCAGCTCCAAGAGACATCTGTATCTCTCCGATATCATATATCAACAGTTTACTATTCACAATGGACAGGCATTACTTTACAGCATGATTAAATCAGCCTTTTATATCTCTCCCTTGCTCTCCTTTCAACAGTCTCATTCTCAATAGCTGTATCGGCATAGGGACCTGGGCAGCAATGTGCAATGAAGGATCTATAATGAAAATGAACAGCGAGGATAATCACACACTGGGTCATGTTAAAAAAATCCAATTAGATGTTAAGTGTTCTGAGTCAGTCTGAGCTGCAGTGCTGATGGCTAGCCGTGTGAAATATCCCCATTATTTCCACCAACCATCTGCACATCCACCCTAAGAAGACTCCAGCATTTATTCAGCATTTAGTTTTTTGAGGCAGATAAAACTAAGATGACAGCTGTCTTGGCTGGGTGGCATCTCAGTGATCAGCATTTGCTGACTGATGTCTCCGAAATATTTTGGAATTTGAGCTAAAGTCTTCAATCTGCACCAAACTGCCCATTATTCATGATGACAATAGTGCATCATTCTACTGTACATTATCAACAAACTTTTGACATCAACAAAATCAAGCATCCTCATCTGTTTTTATGTCTATCAGAAAACAGAATCAACAGCAAGCTCAAATTCCAACCCCTGGAGTCTCCATGCCCTCATTTTTTTTATCCCCCCGTTATTCTCCCTATTTTAAAATCAGCATAATTACTGTGCACATGGAAGGGACAAGTAAAGATGAAGCAGAGGAACTACAGTCATAAAATTCTCTCTGATTTCCTTTTAATTATACCGGCCTATATGGAGGGCACTATGCTGTGGTATGTCAACGATCACAGGGCTGAAAGGGGTGCAAGAATTTATCCACTAGATACATTTCTTTTCACGTCAATGAATCTGCTAATTAAATGACTTTGTACCCCTAAAACATACTAGAGCTGTCTTCCTTGATGGTTGCAGCACTGGACATCGACATGAGTTACGTTGTTAAGCTTTCAGAGAAAGTTTCCCACCACACAACCCTAACCCTGAATGATTCTTATTTCCAAGCCAAGTGAACATCTGCTGGATGAATATTAATGAAACCATAAATTAATCATATAGTAAAGGCATTGTCATCTGTTTAATTGGCTGCATATTTTCAATTACCTCTTGCAGTATGAGTCCCACTCTAAATTGCTGGCTTCCGGAGCAGGAAAGATCTACTCATCAATCTACAGGAAACCCATGTAAGTTCAATCTGTGAACAATTATAAATCATTAATATTCGTTCTGAAAAATTAACAGTGGTGAGCTGTCAGGGCCATCAGGGCCTTCTCTGCTGACTCTGTCAAAATCAGAATTTGTTTTTCATTGCTAAATTGAAGTGTGCCTGGGGTGTTCGGGTAGTGTAGCGGCCTATTCTGTTGCCTACCATATGGTGATCGGGAATCCCCGTCTTACCTCTGGCTTGGTCGGGCATCCCTACAGACACAATTGGCCGTGTCTGCAGATGGGAAGCTGGATGTGGGTGTGTCCTGGTCGCTGCACTGCGCTTCCTCTGCTCGGCCAGATGATGATGGGGAGGTGCAGTTGGTTACTGAAGGCCCTGACTGAAACTACGCGATACACTACTAAAATTTAACACATTTAGCCACTTAAATGTAACACAATGAGGCAATGGGGATGTCCTGAATAAGATATGTTGGAGGGTGAAACTAAAATGAAATACAAGGGCAGAAAATGGATACTGTCAACTAATTTTGAAGGGGTAGATTTATATTGTGAAAGGCAATTGGTGGCGACAGGGAACTTGGCCTCAGTATGATAATGGTACTCAAAAAAGATGCTGGGTTACGCAAATGGGATTACATCATGAATATCCTTGCAGATAATTTGATGCCAGCCAAGATAGGTAATTTCCTCCCAAGCACGGTTTAAAATATACATAGGAAGGCATGATTTCACAACTCTGCAGTATCTCTATAGATAGAAAGGCTTTGGTACCCAAGTGCAAAATGAGTGTCTTTCATTCGGTGCCAAGGCCAACTGGCTCCTTTCACAATACACTAAGAAATGAGTGGGCTGGAATCCAGCTTGATAGCTCCTCATTAACGTTTTTTCCGAACCTTTGTCTCAAAACTATTACACATTAGAGGGAATGAGTCAACAAAGCGCTCAGTTGGCAAAGAGAGAATTTAGAAAGTGACTGACTTAATCTGATGAATGACCTCAAAGTGTTTCCTCGATAAAAAAAATATTTTATCAAAAGTGAGACAGCTGTCATAAAAAAACAGACATTTCATTCCGATTTCACTGAACCTGCATTTGGCCCTTTTATTTTTAACAAGGAGACTGTAGAAAGAAACCAGAACTGAAAATGAAATTAGCAAATTAACACCGATCCACTGGTTCTGGACATTGAAGTGCAGGGTGGAACCTGTTGCAGCCTGACTCAAACCCCTGAGAGATGAGTAAACAGCACTATCTCCCCCTCGGTCTCACTTGCCCTTGATTTCTCATCAATACAAGTTACTATATACACCGATATGACCGCCATGCTGACCAATCCCGCCTGGCCACGAGGTTTTGTTAACAGCTCACAAATGTCAAGGTGACATATGGTTAGATATGAAGTGCCAGCAAAGAAAACCAGCCTCTCCCAAGAGATGTAAAACCTACAAAAGAGCTAAACCTTGCATATGTGATGTGGCCATAAAAAAGATGCAATGTTCAGGTCAGGCAGACTAGCCTATGCTGTCTAATAGTTACAGCAATGGAGAGTAATAGCCAGGCTGGTAGAGGGCCAAGATGCTCCAAGTGAAAGACAGATTCAAAACAATTTTAACACAAAATGGGTTAGTACAAAAAAATCCAAAAAACAAAAAACAATGTCTGTATTGGGGTCAGGATTGCTATATTATATATCAACCTGAAATGATATCGAAACTGAGAAATCGTAAAGATAATTGGGTTTGGACGTAAAGTCTATGTGATTTACTGAGGCAAAAAAACAAAAACAAAACAACCACGTGAAAAACATTTTCTGTTCTCTATTAGCACATTTTTCTATCATCAAGAGTTTGCACATTATCTGTACCTGCTTGTCAGTTCACCACAGTTGGTGACCTGATGATGGTCGATGCTTGGAACACAATATACTCACATTACTTTCACACAAAGAATGCCCTCTGCCGCTCTGCACTGTAGGATCTGCATGCAGTTTTTGAGATCCATCCATCCATCCATTATCCAAACCGCTTATCCTGCTCTCAGGGTCGCCGGGATGCTGGAGCCTACCCCAGCAGTTATTGGGCGGCAGGCGGGGAGACACCCTGGACATGCCGCCAGGCCATCACAGGGCCCAAAAGCAACATAATATAACATAATCAGTGAATGAGCACATCAAACCTCCACATGGGTATCAAAACCAAACATCACAGTATGCCACAATAGGCCAACTAAAGCAGGGCACAGTATACTCTGTCCAGTTTCTCAGCACAAATAAGACACAAATAGGTCAAATAGCAAAACAGCCTATAAACACACAAATGTATGAGCATTAAATCAAAAACAGAGCATGCCAGCCTGCCTACAAGGGGTTGAGTCTTCATCAACAACAGTTAAAGTTACCCATCACATACAGATGAGCACAATAATTTATCGGTACAATTAAGACATCAAATGTAAGGGTCAAGTATCAACAAACTAGCCTATAACAATACACACATGCATGAGCATTGTAAATACCAACAGAAATAGGCCAGGCTGCCTACAAGGGGTCCAGTCCTCATCAACACTCATCACATACAATACAGCGCTAACAGTGAATAATACAGTTAATTGGGAACAGCCCTTACCTTAAAACAGAAGCGACCACAGAGGCCTGGGATCAGCTGCCTTTACTGTTGGTCCAGAAGCCCCTGATGTGGACTGGTGATGACCCGATTTAATCCAAGATGTGATAAAGGGCGTTGGGTCGAACCTCTCCAAAGGGGGTCCATTAAGAGCCATGAAAAGGAGCGATGAGAGGCTGTTTTCATGCAACCTATTGCGGGTCTTGCTATCAGTATTATTAACTGCAGAAAACCCCAGGTGGGGTTAGCATCATCATCGGCCTCTTCCTCTTTTGAGCTGTCACCCCCATCTCCAGCTTCTTCTGTCGGCTTGTCCTGCGTTGTCACGACGGGCGTTGGCGGGTTCGTGCTGACAGCAATCCCAGCAGGTGTAGCATCAGCGTCGGTTGTAGAAGATGCCTCTTGCTCTGGTTGCTCTTCAATTGGCTTAATTTTATTTTTAGTGAATCCAAAATTTGTGACTAAGCTCCCTTGTTTTCTTTTTGACGTAGCTGTCTGTATGCTGACTGCAAAATGGAAATGGGTAATTTAACCTCATTGGCTTGCTCGAAAACACCTTGGCTATGGTCTCAGGTTTTTTTTTAAATATTTTCCCCCTTTTTCTCCCCCGTTGTATTCGGCCAATTACCCCACTCTTCCAAGCCATCCTGGTCGCTGCTCCACCCTCTCTGCCGATCCGGAGAGGGCTGCAGACTACCACATGCTTCCTCTGATACATGTGGAGTCGCCAGCAGCTTCTTTTCACCTGACAGTGAGGAGTTTCACCAGGGAGACGTAGCGCGTGGGAGGATCACATTACCCCCCTCCCCCATTTCCCCCTTCCCCCTGAACAGGCACCCCAACTGACCAGAGGAGGTGCTAGTGCGGCGACCAGGACACATACCCACATCTGGCTTCCCACCTGCAGACACAGCCAATTGTGTCTGTAGGGACGCCCGACCAAGCCGGAGGTAACACGGGGATTTGAACTGCCGATCCCTGTGTTGCTAGGCAACGGAATAGACCACTATACCTGGCCATCCAGATGATCTCAGTTTTGGTGATGACAAAAGTGAACCCCTGACAATTACAGTTGTAATGATCACCACAGAATCTGTTGTTCGGGTTAACACTTCAAACATGGAGAGAGAAGGGGTTGGTGGGGGACAGGAAGAGAAACAGATGCAGAGACAAATATAGGGGTTATTTCCATATAGCAATTCAATACTATGAGTCTGTGACAATATCAATCATCCAGATTTTAAACCTGCAAGGAAATTCAAGTGAAATTTAGTTAAACTGAGAGAGGGAAATGGAGAGGCGCATGACAGCAACAGATGTTGAGATTGAAGGACAGTCTCTGCTCATGGTGACGCTTTTGGTGCAGACAAAAGGATGAGAATCCTTAGCGAGCCCTGACGCTCTTTATCAAACACAAACCCTAACAAACCTCAGCCACTAAATCTTCTTCTCTCGACAAACATTTTGTCCACCAAGAAGAATTACTTGTATATCTACTTAATGACTCTGTGTGTGTGTGTGTGTGTGTGTGTGTGTGTGTGTGTGTGTGTGTGTGTGTGTGTGTGTGTGTGTGTGTGTGTGTGTGTGTGTGTGTGTGTGTGCGTGTGCAGCCCTGCTCACTGGTGCATGAGTGGGGTTGAAGGGCTCCTTCTAGTTCTAGAGTCAGGGAGAAATTATGTGCTAATTACTCCAGTTTCAATTAAGCCCACAAGATTCCTTGTCAAGTGCACGGATGCGTGACAGTTCAATATCAACGGACTCGCTTTTGTGCGTGTGTGTCAGCAGCTGTGTGTGCCTGTGTGTGCTTGTGAGTTAGCACCACCCCGTAGTGTAAGACAGTCATCAATATAATTTAGCTAAAGATAGAAAGAGGTCAAAGGCTTTGTGTGTGTGTGTGTGTGAGTGAGAGAGAGCAAGATCGAAAGAGGAAGAGAATGGGTGAGATAAATGGATGTAAAAGAAAAAAAGGGAGTTAGGCCAGCAATTATTTCTTAATCTGGTTTACCTGCTTACTACTATTACAAAGATCCATAATTGGAGTTAAGGTGATGCCTCTAAACATTATTTGTGACACATTCATCTCAGTCAATCTGCTGTTTGAGTGACGGTCCTTCCAAGATCCGGATCAACCCCAGATGGACATTGCTGGAAAGCTAATTGACTCCATTACGATGCAGGAGGTGAGAAAATGGGACAGGTACCAAGGTGCAGACCTGCGCTGACTGACATCCAAGCAGCCATCAGCTAATAGGGTCTCTAGACAAATCAATCTGCCGAGGCCAAATTAGATAATTAACGCAAAGTGCCGCTCTCAACCCGAGGCTAACAGGGGATTAAAACGTGAGGAGAGAATCACCATTTTGATTACCTTTGTTTCTATCGTTTATGCTGGTGTGAGGCAAAGGGTTGTTGTTGTTTTTGTTTTTTTTGAACACCAAACTGATAAATACTGTAACACTGGCTCGTGTAAAGTTGACCTTTGCATAAATAACCGACCAAAACAAGAAGGCAAAAAGCAGCTGCGTGTGCTGAGCAGAGCACCATTTTTTCTCTCTCGTTCTCCCATAAAAAAAAAGAAAATTTGCAGGTCGAACCGAATAATCCCCTTGTGTAATTTTCTACCTTCACCTTAAAGTCTCCTTCATCATGTCATGAGTCTACTGTAGCGGCACTGAAAATATAAAGACGTGAGGCGAGGCCGAGGGAAGAAAAAAAAAAGATTTACGGGGGTTTTGAGGGGCTGGTAATTTGACAGACGAGTGACTTCTTGAGATGTAAAATGCTCACGTCACGATAAAGCAAAGCAATCTTTTTCATCTCGCCCACTGCAAACCCCTCTCTTGTCATTACTCCTCTCTTTACCTGCTGTATCACAGCGGATTAGGAATTTCACTTGGACCCGCACTTCGTGTTAACTGTAGCAGATGGGCTGACCAAGGTTCTCTGTGAATAAGCTTAACATTGCCCCCAGCCTGTCCATGAAGATGAGAGAGTATCTAGGTCTCAAATGCATTTTTTGGGGGGAAGAGTTTTTTGTTTTTTTTTGCACTGGAGACCTGCTCCAACCAATTGTAGACCTGGAAAACAGAGCACGAAGTGACTGTTAGTGTGGGTAAGAGTAGATGTGTGTGTGTCCTGATGGGTAATCAATCACCTTCACTGCTGAGACGAGAGCAGGTTCCACCGCAGTGAGCCTAGGACAGGGAGCAGGAGGGGGGGGGGGGAGAGAGAGAGAGAGTGAGGGAGAGAGACAGTGAGGGAGAGAGACAGTGAGGGAGAGAGCGGGAGAGAGAGAGGGGGAGAGAGAGAGACAATGGTCAGAGACATTGGGGATGCGGGAAAGAATGAGGAGCAAAAGAAAGATAGTGAGACACAGTGCACCCAAGTGGAAAAGACAAAGGGAAGGCTTGATCACCCCCCCCTCCTCCTCCTCCTCGTCCTCCCCCAGGCTCAGGATCCAGGCCTTAACCACACGGCTGCTGAACATGAGGGACATGAGCAGCTTGCCAGCGATGAATGATGATGCATTGCAGCCGGAGACCTGGGCTTACCTGCAAATATCACCTTCATGTAGTCTCACCCTTTAACATCAGTTGGTAGCCGCCGTTGTCCACCTCAGTTTGTGGTTTGTGTGCATAATGTGTGTGTGTGTGTGTGTGTGTGTGTGAATTTCTAGCAATCCCAGGATTAATTTGAAGATGAAGTTATGAATAGTTCCCTACTTCTTCTCTGTTTTGGAGAGCTGGTGTTTTTGTTGCCCCAGTGTCACTGTTACTGCTTGATGCAGTTTATTTGAATGCTATTATTACCTTGGAGAGCGATGGATTTGTTTTGCTGTGCTGACAGTTTGATTTGATTTTTTGTCAGCCGGAGCTGTTCAGAATAATTTTCCCTCTCCATTATAATTAATCTTCTGCTAGATGTCAGGAGCCATATGATTTTTCTCATCAAAAATGAGTGACTTACATGAAAAATTAAGTGTAACTGACCATAATTAGCTTGTTAACATTCACTGTTAATGGTGATGTTGATGGAGAACAGACTTATAGATTACTTACGCAGAACAATGCTCATTAACAGACATTATTCTATTGCCTACATTCATTGTATTATAAATCTGGAAAAAATGGGGGTGCTCGGGCAGCATAGCAGTCTATTCTGTTGCCTACTAACACAGGAATCCCAGGTTCAAATTCCCATGTTACCTCCGGCTTGGTGATCCTCCCACGTGGTATGTGCCCCTGGCGACACTCCTCACAGTCAGGTGAAAAGAAGCGGCTGGCGACTCCACATGTATCGGAGGAGGCATGTGGTAGTCTGCAGCCCTCCCCGGGTCGGCAGAGGGGGTGGAGCAGCGACCGGGACAGCTTGGGAAATAGAGTAATTGGTCAAGTACAATTGGGGAGAAAAAAGGGGGGGGTTCCCCCCCCAAAAAAGAAAAAATAATCTGGCCTTGCATGTTTTGTCTGCATGCGTTTCTGCAGTCTCCGATTAAAGTAGGAGTTAATACAGTACTTCGGGTGGAAGAGGAAATGCATTCAAAACTTGGGGAAGTTTGAGAAAGCGTTCCTATGAAACCCCGGGGAGCACAGAAAGCGTGACGTGAATGTCATCGAAACAAAATGCGGCAGAGTTAAACATGAGCCTGAGAACAACATGCACAAGCGGAGGAGAAAGCGAACGTGAACTTCATGCTTGTTGCCCCACCATACCTGGGAGGATACCGGGCTTCACAGAAAGTACATTATGCACAGCTTCAACTTTACGCTGTCAAAAAGCTGGCTAATTTCGACCGCTCTTTTTAAAAAAAATTTTTTTTTACCAGGTCTTGTGTCTCAGAGGGCTGATGAATAAAAAATGTCCCTCACCACAGCTGTGTGCTGTCCATTGATGCTGAAACCCAGAGAAACTTGGCTTCACAGGCCCCTCATGGGGGTCACCTCCCAACCCATCATTTGTACATGACCATGCAGAAAATGCCAGTGAAACCGATTACAGCCATGAAAGGAAATACACATTTGGGCTATAAAGGCCTGCAACAAATCTGAGCACATGTCAAACAGTTGCTGTTGCAGGACCCCCCCCCCACTCATTGTGAGACCATTGAATAACCACTGTACACAGAGCTGACAGTATAGGATCCAGACATTGTACAAGAACTGTAAATATATCAGACGTGTAATGCTTACAACTGGCTCTTGATGGCTTCCTTTGAGCTTCTAAGGGGTAAAGAGAGTGAGTAATATGTGATGCAAAAACAAATTAGAGGAGACGTGAGGGAGGGAGAGGGGAGTCTGGGTCTCGGAAGGGATGTGCTGATTTTCCTCTTTTTTCACCGCTAATGTTGTGTCAGTAGCTGTTAGTAAAGAGCCTCCAAGATGTGGCACGATAATTTTTGTATCAATCATTTATTGTGCAGCATTTTTAAACCCAAACTCTATGGCTGTAGTTTGAAATCCTTTTTTTTTTTTGAGTAAAATTTACATTTAGTATCATGGTCATGCTGATTCCACTCAGCAGCAAGTGTATGATTATTTTAAATCTCACAAGTATGCTCATTACCATGGACTCATTAGAAACTTAGTTTTGGGCAGTAATACTTTTTCTACCCTCAACTGCATGGTTTCATAATGGCCTCAGCTAAGTTAGACAATTTAACTGGTGCCAACAGTTGAAGCAGCGCTGACCGTTTTACCCAGAAGTTAAAAAAATATTATGTTAGAATTAGTGTTAAAGCAACATATGGGACTCCTGTCACCACAGTTGGCCCAGAAGAAGACTCCACACTATCTCATTATTATAGCTAACCTCAGTCATGGACCGAAAGCTGCTACAGCGACATTCCTGCTCAGCTGACCCAGATAAACAACATTCTTACACTTGCCAGTGCCAAATCCATCTAATAAAAGCAAGAGAAACGCCATCACAGGTAAGGAATTGTCCTCTGACTTCATGTATGCAGAACATTTTATTCACGTGCATTGGCACGCCGAGAGGAAAGCCATGTCTTTAAGCATTTGCAAAATGATCAGTGTTTCCAATAAGACGTAACTAAGTTATGATTCAAACTCATATAGAACAAACAAGTCAATCATCCAGTTGGAGTTACGGTTCGAAGCTAATTACATGTATCAAGTTGATGTTGTAGTTGCGCTGTTGATCGTATTGGTAATGAAGTTGAGAATAATTGCAGATTCTGTAATTACTGCATGCATAAACTGAACTCCATCTCTTAGAGTAACAACGCCATGAACAGCCATTTGCATGGCTGTGGCGGTTCTTCAATTAGAGATGCATTATGATTCTATTATCCAGATGCCAGAGACAGTAGAGTAATATGGGTACATCTGTCACGGCCGTGCCTCCAGTTGTTTCCCCTTTCCCCGGCGTCTCCTGTATGTGGTGTGGCTGTGGCTTCCTTCCCTGACATGCTCCCTTCTGATTCGTGGTTCATTCCCCTCACGTGCCCGGCCTGCACACCCGCCTTCCATCATCAACCCAACAGTATATCTACTCCGGTTCTCCATCCGCTCAAGACCAGATCATTATTTCTACTACAGCGGTAGTTTCTCGCTCTTGGCCACTCTGCAATTACATATTCAGAGTTATTCCTCGTGTTGTTTGCATTACATGTATTTACCATGTCTCCTTGTGCTTGCAGGATTACCACTCTCCTCCCTGCCTTGTTTACTAACCCGCGAGTTTTTCCTCACCAAGCCATGTTCACTCCCTCATCCCCCATCCTGCTCAGCTCAACTTTTTCATCCTGCTCAGTCCAGCTCCGCCATCGCCTCTCCACTTTCTGCCTTGCCTGCCATCCTCATTCCCCTTTTATTCCTACAATAAACCCCTTTTACATTACTTTATTCCACTGTCGGTGTCTGCGTCCACCTCCACCGATCATAACAACATCATCAAATGCCAAAAGGCGGGGTGGTGGTCTATCATCCGTCTCCACCGTGTGCTCAATAACAGCCGCTCTTAACAGTTCTCAGTTCTTGTTGTTATACTGAGCCTATTAGGAAATGGGACGGGATCCTAGCCACTGCAGAGGGCAAGATCCTTGTTAATGAGCAGCAAGGCCGCTGCCACATCCACTTGAGCAAACCGGAGAAAATTAACAAAATAACATTTTCCTCTTTTCGCGTTGCTGTTGCCAGGTTGGATCCCAAACCCTTGGGTTTCGAAGATTAAGTGAGCTGTGCCAGCTGGTGTGTTTGTGTGTATGTGTGACAGAGAGAGAGAGAGAGAGAGAGAGAGAGAGAGAGAGAGAGAGAGAGAGAGAGAGAGAGAGAGAGAGAGAGAGAGAGAGAGAGAGAGAGAGAGAGAGAGAGAGAGAGAGAGAGAGAGAGAGAGAGAGAGCGCCTCGGGAAGGGTAGGGGAGAAACACTGCCCTGAGCAAGTGGGAAAAAAAGGGCTCAATATGTCCTTGTATGAATGTCACAAAATGGAGCGCTCTCTCCCTCGCTTTGTTTCGGTCGCCACTGCTCCCCTCTTACTCGTGTTTACTGTTGTAAATCCGAGGCCTTCGCGGCATTCAGTTCACAGAAAAACAGACGAATTTAAAGCAGAACATCACAATCAATAAGGGAATGTGGCGGAGACTGGAACGCGGCTGGGAGCCGCTGCTAATTAGGCAGATAGACAGAGAAAAGCCTTGAAAAGTTACCACAATTGGCTTTTAGGAGAATACTTTGGAATGTTTTCCAATAATTAACCCGGCAAGGTTGAAGTCACCTAAAATACCCTTTGTCACACCGTCAACCAAACTATGCCTGTTTGTTTAATTCAGAGAAGAAGTAAACAGTGCTGTCTGATTTAGGGGATTATCCCGCCATAATAAATGGGTGAAACTCTCTAGTATTATCTTTTCTTAGCAGGAAGGTTTCACTCAGTAGTTTAGCAGACTAAACACTATGCGAGACAAGAGACAGAGCGGTGCACGTCTGAGAGAAGTCTTCAGATAATATTCATTGCTGGTATAAAATGGATTCCCTGGATGGGGACCAATTCTGCTGTGCTGCCAGCTGAAACTAAATGATTACAAGCTGCATCTTCTGCCTGGACACACCGGAGAGAGCTGGGGAGAAGGGGGAGGGGAAGCCCATGTGGGTTTTTGCTCTATTTATCAGCGGTCAGGTAATCTGATTGACAGTGGAATAAGAAGATTAGCATTACACGGTGATGGGTGTGAAAGCAAACCACCGTGCCGTGGAGTCAGTGTGGAGTTGGGATTCAGACTGTGCACCTGGACAGGTTATGAAGGGATGGGGAACGAGTGCTAGCACACAGCATACATCAGTCACATGGTCATAGTTGGACTTTGGCCAGTTTATTGGCCCTCCCCTGTTTCGATCCTATATAACATGACAGGAACTAATATTTTAAGAGATATACCATAACTCATTGCAACGTATTTATTTTCTTGTTCTGGTGTCGTAGGAGTGTTTTTTTGGGGGGGGGGCAGTAATGACCTTAGCCTCCTTTCACCATTTATTACCAATATGGCAAGGTAAAGCAGATGCTTGCTAATTTGTTAGCATCTTGATTGCTATGAGCCATATTGCACTGCAAATACTACAGTGTACACACCTTTTACTGATGCTTGTAAAATCATCTGTAAAAGGAACTAAGCACCTTTTACTGATGATTTTCTTCAATTAGCTATAATGAAACCTGGGAGTGGGAGTCCCTTAAGTGGTCGTTTTGATGCCTAAATGAATAAGTAAATAAAATTTTATTTTGCTTATTATAATATATTATTTATATATCAAATATTGAGATGGCAAGACTGAGATGGCTTGGACATGTGTGGAGGAGAGATGCTGGGTATATTGGGAGAAGGATGCTGAATATGGAGCTGCCAGAGAAGAAGAAAAGAGGAAAGCCAAAGAGGAGGTTTATGGATGTGGCAAGGGAGGACATGCAGGTGGCTGGTGTGACAGAGGAAGATGCAGAGGACAGGAAGAAATGAAAAT